>NC_141687.1:1253117066-1253219566 GCF_964263255.1 Lissotriton vulgaris | reverse complement strand
GGTGTTCTCCCACTAAAAGCTTTGTAATAGCGACGCAGTGAAATGTTTGAGATTTCACTGCGTCACTTTTAGGATGCTGTTGCATCCTTTAAATATAGTGCAACGAGGCACATTTTATTACACTGCTGGTGTGATGCGTCACTTTTCTGTCCACAGTCCTTATGACATTCCAGATGTGTCATATTTAATGTATGACGAATCATGTTGCAAGGAGTTACAGATACGTCAGTATTTCTGACATATGTGTAAACATAAAAGTGATGCGAGGCCGGCGCAAAATTTTGACGCAATAGCATCCTAAAAGTGACGCAGGGAAATCTCATAGATTTCAGTACGTTGTTATTACCAAGCTTTTTGCGCGGGATTGCCCCCTCTGCATACATTATACCTGATGCAGATACAATATGGCGCAGAGTTTTAAAAAGTGACCCATGTACCTAGATGCGTCACTTTTTAAAAAATAGTGTCAGGTATAATGCATGCAGAGGGGGTGTTCCTTGCAAAAAGCTTGGTAATAATGACGCAGTGCGTCACTTTTAGGATGCAGTTGCGCCAAAATCTTGCGCCTGCTTCACAGCAAACCTTTCACATGGTGCTTTTTCCATGTGAAAGGACACATTACTGGAGTTGCGTCACTTTTGTGACGCACTCCTGCAATGCGTTACTTTTGTGTTTACAGATATGTCAGAAATACTCCAGTTTATTCACTGTGTCATAACTTTCTTTTCTAACACTCACCTTCTTTCATTCCTCCTACTTCACTTCCTTTCACCTCTCATACCTTTCTGTTCTTTCTTACTCATTCTCCTTTCAATTATCAATGCACTATATTTCACTTACTCTTCATTTTTTAAGATTATAGCTCTTTGATGAGAATTGGAGGTAGTTCTGAAAAGAACTTTTGGTTTTCTTCTTTTAACTGAAGAGGAACAAAAACAGGGAATAGAAACTGCTCAACAGGAGCAAAAAGAAAAGAAAAAAATTAGGGGTGGGAAGGGCAGTGATGGTTCTCCAATGCCCGAACCATGAGCAGGACACTTTGCTCCCCATAGGTGAGGAGTTGATTGCAGTATCTGCATTTGACGACCCCATGGTTGAATGCAGGTTGAATGTTTGCTACCTGCCCCTGAGATTGTTCTCTTCCAGAAGAAGTTGCTCCTCCTGTTGATGTAGAGGCCCCATCTCTGGGAACCTCCTGTGCCAGAGCCCTGACACTTTCCCGGGCAAAATTCTGGGGGTGCCTCCTCTCCACATGGCGAATCATGGTGAAGTTGCCAAAAGAGTATTTTTTTTGGGGGTTACCCCGTGACAGGACCTGTTTGCAGATCCTGCACTCTACTTTTGGTGCATTCACCTTCTTCTGGCCTTCTGGAAACTTAAAAAATTTCCAGATGAAATGTTCCTTCACCTTTGGGGTAGGAGGCTCTTCATCAATGAAGTCATCTTCACTGCTGGATGGTCTGGCAGCCATGATGAATCCAGGAATATGGAGCAGCAAAAAAGGCAGGTCTTTCAGTCACAAAAGTGAAAGAAGAAGTGAAGGAAATGGGTGGGGATTTCATTCATTGTAAAAAAAAACTGTTAGCAACCAATGAAAAGTGTTATTTGAGGGTCACATGACCCGACGCGTTTACGCTGCGCGCTCCGGAGCACTTCCGGGTGCGTTTACGCAGCGCGATCGTAGGCGCTTCCGGGGCGCAAACGTGGCGCGATCGTAGGCGCTTTTCCGTGCGTTTATGCGCCGCGCACGTATGCGCTTCCGAGGGCACTTACGTTGCGCGCCGAAGTGACGTCATCAATCTTTTATAGAAATGCATAATCATTTTCCATATTAAAAAAAACAAATTTTATTTGTATGGTACGAAATGTTTTGCATTATTATTAACTTTTCATTCATATTTTTTTTTCACGAACGACAGTTGCGCTCTGGGTGCGCTTTCAGATGAGCTCTCGGAGAAGCTTACAGGAGAGCTTAGCTGAAAGCTTCCCGGAGCGCGCACCCAGAGCGCAAAAGAAAAAAATTATAAGAAAAAATGAATACTTAAAAAAAACAGCAAATTGTAAAAAAAAAAAAGGTTAGAAACTCGATATACAAAGGAATTAGCATTTAAAAAACCTATGAAATTCACTGAAAAAACCATAGGTTTCACACCAGTTATAGTTAGGAATTAGCATTTAAAAAACCTATGAAATTCACTGAAAAAACCATAGGTTTCACACCAGTTATAGTTAGGAATTAGCATTTAAAAAACCTATTAAATTCACTGAAAAAACCATAGGTTTCACACCAGTTATAGTTAGCTGGAAATTTTACTGATATAAAACCATTGAAATTCCCACGTTATAGTTAGTCGGACTCACTATAACTTGCGCGTGCAATGCACTGCTGATGACATCACATATTACATCACTCATGACATGGTCAGTGACATCACTCATGACATCACTGATGACACCATCCAGTGAATGTGTGTCTTTCTGAAAAATAAATTTGTTTTATATATGTATTTGTAAAGGTCGATGGAAGAATAAATGTTTAAATAAGTGTGTAAATGGATGTTTTTTTTTTTTAAATTGGTTGGTTAACTGGCTTATTAAGTGTATCTTAGTGAATACATATATTAGCGAGTATTGTTTAAATATTTAAATGTTTGTATCAGTGTTTCTCTTTGTGTATAAGTGGCTGCAGGGGTTGGTGACTGACTCACTGTTTGTATGTGTTTTGAAGACAACATATGTGCAGGACTGTATGGGTGGATGAGTGTGTATATGTGTGTGTTAGTGAGTGAATGACTGTCTCACTAATGTCTTCATTAGTAACGACATATGTTTTAATCTAGTATATGTGAGTAGTGATGTATATAAGTATAGTATATATAGTGAGAGATTGTAGGAGTTCCTGTTTAAATAAGTATGTGTTTCTATAAGTGATTGTTTAAGAGAGTAAGTATGTGTAAGTTTCCTTAGAAGTAAGGTGGTAGTGTGTGTATAAATGTATATGCAAATAATGGATGTTCAATAGTTTATTTGCATGTGTGAGTATGTGTGTGAGTAACTTTTGGATGACTGCTGATGTGTAACAGGATGTATAGGTGTATCACTACATATGATGAGTGAGTATATATATGAGTGACTATATAGAACTGTTGGTGAATGAGTGGATGTGTATATAGATGGTGGAATTACTGAATTGGTTGTTGTTACTGGTTTGGGTATCTCCATTTTTTTGAAAATGTTTGTTTCTATTTTTGAATATGTGTTTCAAGCGTTACATTACACTGAAATTAGGTCTGTCACTCTGTCACAAGGATGGTGTCATCAGTGATGTCATGAGTGATGTCACTGACCATGTCATGAGTGATGTAATATGTGATGTCATCAGCAGTGCATTGCACGCGCAAGTTATAGTGAGTCCGACTAACTATAACGTGGGAATTTCAATGGTTTTATATCAGTAAAATTTCCAGCTAACTATAACTGGTGTGAAACCTATGGTTTTTTCAGTGAATTTAATAGGTTTTTTAAATGCTAATTCCTAACTATAACTGGTGTGAAACCTATGGTTTTTTCAGTGAATATATATATATATATATATTACCTACTGGCGGTCGCCAGTAGGTATATATAGTTAGGATTTTTTCCCTATGGGATTTCTGAAAATTCTATGTCTAATAACTTTGGCGTTTGTGGACGGAATCGGCTGAAATTTTCAGGAAAATGGCACATTTTGTTTCCGAGCAGCCCCTGAAAATTTGGGGTGTGTTCGGCAAGGGGGGGCCGAGAAAAAAGGGGGTCCCAAAATGCGTTTTTCCCATGTTAATTTCCATAGGGCGGTTGGCCTCACTTTTAGCCCGAACGGCTGAATGGATTTGCACGAAACTTGGCAAAATTGTAGGGACTGTTAGCCCAATGTGCCTTTGCTAGGTCTCAATATATGTGCTCCAGTGGATTTTGAGAAATTAACGTTCAAAATAAGATATATATCTGTAACAGCGCTCCGGGTAGCGCTCCGGTTCGCGTACTTTTCGCGTAACGGAACTTTGCGATGCGAAGCTGATTGGCTCTCTGGTGTCTGTCAACATTCTGAACAGTCCGGAGCGGCCGCCATCTTGTCTCTCGGTAGGATCGAGAGACAAGAGGAGGCCAAAACAAAGGGGGAAATTACCATAAGGGGGCATAGTAGATCCTCGTTGACCCCCTAGGTTTTATGTGTAGGTTTTAAAAGGTCCCAGCAGGGCAAAAAAAAACCTTTTTTTTTTTGCGTGGTGAGCGCCTAGTACGCGTACCGGAAAGCATTCTGGGCAGCGTACTATAAGGATAAAAGAATGATAGACTTTTCTAATACTGTATGTTAATTGTTTGTTGGTTTTTTTTTTTCTTTATTTTTAAAGTATTTTTTTTATTTTGATTGTGTTTCATAATTCATTAAACTTTCTAACATTTCATTGTCAGAAATTTCAAAATTAAATATAGGGTGTAACATGTCCTCATTTTTAAGCAGGTTATCCACTGCTTCAACACATTGTAGTAGTTCCTGGTCTCTACTTTGATCCATAAAATCATCAATTTTTCCTTGGCTGCTCTCTTCCAGTACAATTGTAAATTGAACTTGCTGCTCGCCTTCCATTTTGCCTGAAATTTTGATTAAAAAAATATATATTAGTAGAGATAGGGCACTGTTGGGATTAATTTTAGATAGGCAGTTTTTATCAGTGAATTTATCTTTTGGCAGTGTATAGTATCAGAGTGAAATAGGACTATAAAAAAGTGCATGTGATTTAACCAAGACAAGCCTAACTCCATTCATAACTATAACAGAGAAGTCTATCTAAATCCATAACTACTACAGAGGGATAGTATATATCTATCAGAAAAAGTCTACCATATTAAGTTATAGTGCACAATATACTTCAGTTTTAAAAATAACAACTTACCTTCACAAACAAGTTGAAGTGTTTGGTAGCTATTCAAATGTGATGTACAACAAGAAGTAGCAGTCAAAATGGCTGTGTGTTTTCTTCTCTTCCTTTATATATATTCAGGTATATAACCAATCAAGTGTCAGGTAATATAAGTCGAAAATGAAAGTAACATTTTCATTGGTTGTCAATTCCAACACTTCAGATGTGTTTTGTGAAGTAATTTACCTCACGGTATTTAGAGAGGTCTACAGGCTTAATGGCTAAATGGAATTTCAATCAAATTTGTGAAAATGAAAGGGATTGTTATGTAGTATGAGCTAATCTATATTTGGTGAGAGTGTCTCCAGTCGTTTTTCTGTGAATTACTTTCCCACCTTTTTTTTTGGACCGCTTCCCGGGAAGCGGTCCGGTCCGCGAACTAGGAGCGTAACGGGAGTTCCCCATTTTGTGTTTCGGTCGAATTAAGATATAAAATGGAGGGCAAATAATGTTCAGAATGGGTAGAAGGGGGCACGGTACAAGTATTTTGACCCCCTAGGTTTTCTGAGGGTGGCTGAGGAGGACCATATGTGCGGGGAAAAAACATTTTTTTTTTAAATTTTGCGCGGTTAGCTTCCAGTTCGCGTACCGGGTAGCGCTCTTTGAGCGTAGTTTGTTGAAAATTACAGAAAAAAGTTAGAGAAAAATAATAATTGTGAGTGATCAGATGTAGGGTAGCTCTGAGAAGAGCTTTTGGGTTTATGGTACATTTTGGTACTTATAAGTAGGTACCAATGCACAGTCTTAAATTCAAAATGAAAATTCTGTTGCCCTCATCTGAGAAGTGAACTCCATCTCCTCTGTAGATATCTTGCATGTAGTAACGCAAGTTATTATTGTACAAGGAGCCCATTCCATGGTCTCTCATGTAAGCTGACACAGATTTGTTTACATGCTTCCTCGCTTTCTCAATTTGTGGACAAAATTGGTTGGACCACCTCCATTTCTGTCTTTGGCATATATTGGAATATACCAAGGCAGTTTGAGGAAAAAGTGCCATTAATTGCTCAAAGGTGTCCTTTAAAAGCATTTCCAGACCTACCCCAGTCAAAGTGCACAAATCATTACCTCCACAGTGTACTATTAACAGGTCAGGTTTTGGCAAATGCATAAAGGTTTTCACCAATGGTATCAATTGGTGACATTTTAATCCTCTTTGGCCCAACCACTTAATTTCCACATCTTGTAAATTGAGGTTAGGTAAATTTCTGTTCTCAGCATACCTTTGAGCCCAGTAGATGTAACTATGTCCAACAATCCAGACATTAAACATGGTGAGAGAAGGTTGGGCTGCAGTCAGATGAAGTGTGGTAATGAAAGGGCAGTTGAAACAGTAGGAGTTTGTAAAGAAAAAAAACTGTGGATTTCCAGTCCTAATGATTCATTAGCAGTGATTGGTGTATTTTCATTTCTGAAAACAGAAAGTTAGGGTGCATGGTTGTGTTCTTTGAAAGATGTAATTTGAATGGTCAAGGAAGAAACATTTAATGAAAGATTGCACTGGATACGCAGGTGCACTGAGAGTTCAGAGTTCAATTGAAACATTGTTGTGTGAATTTGCAAACATGAGAGGTCTTTCAGGAGGTGGTTGCTAAGCAAAAAAGGCAGAGAGGGCAGAGGGGGGAAGGGTTTTGATTTGAAAAAAGTGAGGGAAGAGTTATGATTGGCTAATATGAGAGATATGTGTAATGAATATCTGTATTTGTGTGCTTTCAATAGCTGCAGCCTCTGGAGTGCATCCTCTTTGTTCTGCTGAAGACAATTTGGAGTATTTCTGAGACTGTTTTGAAACTCAAAAAGTATTTGCTAAGGTGAGAAAAGATTTATTTAATTTAGATAGAGAATAGTATGATTTAAGGAGAAAATGATGAAGAAAGCTGTGTTTTTAAAATGTGGCTTTGTCTCAAGTGATATACAAATAGATTTTGTTTTTTTGGAGAAATTGTAATTGCATATTCGGTGTAGCATTCTGGCATGCAGTAACACAAGTTATTGTTGTACATGGAGCCCATTCCATGGTCTCTCATGTAAGCTGAAACAGATATGTTGTTTTTAAAAACGATTTTTGAAAACAATTACATTTCTGGATATGTACTGCTAGAGCTTCATAGGTTGTTTGGGTCATATTTATAAGGCATTTGAGTGTCTATGATGTTATTTTTCCCTTTTTAAATGGAAAGCGTTCTTCATGGGGCAAGTTTCTTGTAAATACGCTCCCACCTGTGCTTGGCAAATTTAGATTTTGATTATGGGAGTTACATAGCCATGTTAATAATGTTCCAAAAATGGTGCAAGGGCATTCAATAAAACGCTTTCATGTGTCTCAAGGACATTTTCAGTCATTTCCTCTTGAATGCAGGTATACAATTGATTTATATGCTGTGTTTAAAAACGATTTTTTGAAATCAATTACATTTCTGGATATGTACTGCTAGAGCTTCATAGGTTGTTTTGGGTCATATTTATAAGGCATTTGAGTGTCTATGATGTTATTTTTCCCTTTTTAAATGGAAAGCGTTCCTCATGGTGCAAGTTTCTTGTAAATACGCTCCCACCTGTGGTTGGCAAATTTAGATTTTGATTATGGGAGTTACATAGCCATGTTAATAATGTCCCAAAAATGGTGCAAGGGCATTCCAAAAAACGCTTTCATGTGTTTCAAGGACATTTTTAGTCATTTCCTCTTGAATTTAGGTATACAATTGATTTATTTGCTGTGTTTAAAAACGATTTTTTGAAATCAATTACATTTCTGGATATGTACTGCTAGAGCTTCATAGGTTGTTTGGGTCATATTTATAAAGCATTTGAGTGTCTATGATGTTATTTTTCCCTTTTTAAATGGAAAGCGTTCTTCATGGGGCAAGTTTCTTGTAAATACGCTCCCACCTGTGCTTGGCAAATTTCGATTTTGATTATGGGAGTTACATAATCATGTTAAAAATGTCCCAAAAATGGTTCCAGGGCATTCAAAAAAACGCTTTCATGTGTCTCAAGGACATTTACAGTCATTTCCAACTGAATGTAGGTATACAATTGATTTATATGTTGTGTTTAAAAACGATTTTTGAAATCAATTACATTTCTGGATATGTACTGCTAGAGCTTCATAGGTTGTTTGGGCCATATTTATAAGGCATTTGAGTGTCTATGATGTTATTTTTCCCTTTTTAAATGGAAAGCGTTCTTCATGGGGCAAGTTTCTTGTAAATACGCTCCCACCTGTGCTTGGCAAATTTAGATTTTGATTATGGGAGTAACATAGCCATGTTCAAAATGACCCAAAAATGGTGCAAGGGCAATCTAAAAAAACACTTTCATGTGTCTTAAGGACATTTTAAGTCAATGAGGAAACACAGGTGATGTAATTCTGAAATGAGGAAAAGAAACTCCACATTTTTCAATTACATCACTAGTGTTTCCTAAGTTTATGAATGACATTGTGCAGATGAAGTTTAGGTGTGACCACAGATTCAAAAGAGGTCTGCCCTTTGTTCAAGAGTGAAGTGGACATGACTTACTTCATTGGTAGGCCTTCACATGTATTATCTCCTTTGTTTTCTTCAACAAGTGAAAATCTCATCTGCAACCATGTGTTGGCCTCACCTCAAACAAACAAAACAGGTGATGGACCGAATGTGGATCAATGACACACATTCACCCCAGTCCAAAGATCTGGGCCCAAACAAACCTTTAGATAGGCCACACCTTATCGTCAACCTGAATCAATCATTTAAAATGTTAGGGAGAGATTTATGATTGTTGTATGCCTGTTTTGTACCACTGTGTGTCATTTTTGTGACGCAGTGCTGGTGCAAAAGATTTGCTATGTTAAATAATAAGTAGGGTGTTAAGTTTTTGATGACTGTTATTCATTTACTGTTTGGTAATAGTGGTTAATAACATTTTTTATTATATTTTTCCACAGATTCAACTGCAGATCATTTCAAAATTTGAAAAATGCCAACTAAGAATCGAATTAGAAAGGCTAGAAAACGTCAAAGACAGCAGGATGATCTATTATTGCAGCAGTCCTCTTCCTAAAATACTTGTGAAATCACCAAGAAAGCTCCGGGTAAGAGCACGAAATCATTCTTAGGAAATATTTGTAGTAAAAAAAGTATTTCTCCAAAAAATGTTTCAGTCCAGAAAAAGAAAAGCAATTTAAATGGAAAGGAAAGACCAATCAAAAATGTTACTGGTAGAGCAAGAGAGAACTCTGTGCATGATAGTAGAAGGAAACAACAGTTTAGGGACATTCGAAAACGAATGTTCCGCAACAGGATAATAGTTAATTTATTAAAAAATATTAAGAAAGGCCAACAGAAAGTGGCATTTTATAAGAAGAAGAAAAATGTAGAGAAAATTATTGATCATGCTTTTGAAATTAAGCGAAAGTTGTTTATTTTGGTAATCAATAGAATTAGGAACCTAAGCAAGGTAATTTCTGATTTCAAATCAAAAAGTAGACGGAAGAGAGTAGTAAATCGTAGTAACTTTTGTGAAGTTTTTTCCGGAGCATGGATGCATAGTTCAAGTTGTGAGGCATTTTTTAATGAGGAGAGTTATTTTCAGGATAATGATTTGGTGTTTGCAGTTGACACCAGTGGTCGAGCTTATGAAGTGAAGGATGGTTGTCCAGTTGAAAAAGAAAAACTTGTGACAACAGAGACAGACGAGGTGTTAGGTAATGAGGTTTTAGGAAGACGTCCTAAGGGTCCTGTGTACATTTGGAAGTGTAGTTCTATTTGCAGTGTGCGACAGGTTTCCATCAATTTGCTTTGTGATTTTATACGGACATTTAATAAGAAAAGTTTGAAGCAGAAAATGAAGTTGTTGCAAGATTTAGATCCTTGCAGAGTGAGACAAATGAAAGGTTTGCGTGGTCATTCACTGGCTTGTCTTTCCAGGAGAGTATGCCAGAGTGTTTTTCATCATTTCAGGATGCTAGCAGTGCATCATAATAAAGTGAGAAAATTAGTGAGAATGTTGTATTATGCTAAGAGTCCAGCAATTATGCTTAAACAATTATGTGCTGCTCTTTTGCATGGTTCTGAAATAGATGGCAAGAATATTTGTGAAGAAATTGAGTTTTGTTACTTTGGTAGTAAAGATGAGAATGTTCAAATTGACCCAGAAGTAGAAGGTAATGTTGAAGATAATGTACAGGTTTCCAGTACAGATAATTTTCAGAAGGAAATTGCCACGTTTCAGATCAAATCAAGTGAGAGGCCTAATTTCACTTGTGTATGTTGTCGACGCACTTATTATAAGAATCAGACTAAGGTAGTGGATTTATATGCAAAAAGTGAAAGGGAAAATAATAGTGAATGGAAGGATTTTGCCACATACTTGATGGTAGAAAATTAATTTGATTTGGGATCGGATCAACGTGTGTGTACTTATTGTTGTAATAAATTAAACCAAAACCAGATGCCTGCTAGGGCAGTTCATAATAATCTGGAATTGGTTGAGATTCCTTCTGAATTGAAGGATTTAAATACTTATGAATCTATTTTGATTCAAAGTATCCATCCCTTTCAGGCTATTGTAAGAATGGAGCCAAAGACAGGGAAGTTGCCTCCAGCAGATTTACAGAGAGGATTAAAGGGAAGAGTTGTTTATTTGCCTCTAGATTTGAACAAAAACATTAACACAATTGGAGTAGAAAAAGTTGAAGAGGAACCTTTGGTTATCTTGGTTAATGGGGTTCCGACAAAGAATAAGAAAATACTGCAAGATTTAGTGGATGTTAGGAAAGTCAAAAAGGCAACATTGTATTTGAAGAAAAATAATAAGTACTATATAAATGTATATGTTGCAGAAGAGGAAGTAAGTGATGAAGAGGATAGCGATTTATGTGCTGGCCAAATTGAGAAAGTAGAGGCCTCTAAAAGTGAAGAAATATATGAACATTATAGTGTTCATCCTTTGCATTCCAAGGAAGTCATGGGGAATGCAATTGAGTTGTTTCAAATGAAACAAGAAAAAGGGAGTCCCATTAGTGTTTGGGAGGAAAGTTTGGAAGCTCGGTGTTTCCCACAGCTATTTCCCACAGGTCGAGGAGGAAGATATGATGAGCGACCTCATCAAATTCCTGCGTCTGAATACCGGACTTTACGATTGTATGCAGAAGATCCTAGGTTTCGTCAATGTATTCCCTATTTGTTTCATCTCCTGTTTGAAAGCGATCTGTCTGGACTGTCATATGCAGTGAACCACATCTTAAAAAGTGGTATACAGATGCGAAACATCTCGGCAAGTGACTTTATGCATAAAGTCAATGTCCAAGACAGTATTTTGGATTCTCACCTAATTAATCTCATGGCGTGTCAGCGTGGTACTAATGAGTACTGGTACCGTCGTCATGGTGATTTAAAATGTATGCTGAGGAACTTAGGAACTCCAACATGGTTCCTTACTCTGAGCTGTGCCGAGTATGGCTGGGAAGACTTACTTGAATTTCTACAAGAGGCAAATGGAAATATTGAAAACATTGAATTCAAGACACCTGGAGAACTGTGTTCTTTGGATCCAGTGAATGTATGCAGGTACTTCAATCATAGATTTGAAGCTATGATGTCTTTCATCACAAATAAGAAGAATCCACCTCTTGGAGAGGTGTTGGATTTCTTCTGGAGAAAGGAGTACCAAGCAAGAGGTGCTCCTCATATACATATGTTGTTGTGGATCAAGGATGCACCTAAATTTGGAACAGATCCGGATGACTTAGTGATGAATTTCATAGAACAGTATTCTACGTGTGCTGTTCCAAACGCAACGGAGAACAAAAGCCTAAGAGAACAAGTTCTACGTTTCCAAAGCCATCGTTGTGGAAAGTACTGTCGTCGTAAATTCAGAAACAAGGACAAGTTCTACACCAAATGTCGTTTCAACTTTCCACGACCGGTGATTTCTAAAGGAAGAGTGAACAGTTTGATGTCTTCGCTGCGACATAATGTGACGAGGAAATCACCCAAAAATACATACAATTTGAAAAGGAACGAAGAGTCCAAGTACATCAACGACTACAACCCAGTGATTTTGTCCATGTGGAATGCTAACATGGATATACAGTTTGTGGCTGACCACTGTATGGCTGTGGCTCGGTATGTGACATCTTACATCACCAAAAAAGAAAAGACAGAATTGAAGGATATGTGGGAGGACATTTCCCATGAAAAGAGCCTCAGCAAGAAGTTGTACAGTTTCAGTCTGAAGATGTTGTCGCATCGAGAAATCGGAGCTTACGAATGTTGTGACCGGTTGTCTTCAGCAAGCCTCTATGCCAAATCCAGGAGTATAGTTTGGGCGAGTCTTGGTCTTGCTGCAACGCGAAATCGAGTTCTAAAACCTGTCCGGGAAATTGAGTATTTGGCAGAAAAGGAACCAAACAGTACCGACATTTTGAAGACCAACATGTTGGATACATATTATCCAAATCGAAGCAGTCACCTTGAGAATGTTTGTCTATATGAGGTTCTACAAAATTATATATTCAAGAGGAACATCAAAGAAGATATTGAGAAAGGAGTGTATGCTGTAATTGGAAGTGAGGGATGTCTGGTCAAGCAAAGAAAATGCCAATTAGTAAACCA
The DNA here is from genome assembly GCF_964263255.1 of Lissotriton vulgaris. Lineage (NCBI taxonomy): Eukaryota > Metazoa > Chordata > Amphibia > Caudata > Salamandridae > Lissotriton > Lissotriton vulgaris. The sequence goes on along the minus strand of NC_141687.1, from coordinate 1,253,207,007 downwards.
TCAAAAATTGAGTGGCGAATCTCCAGAAAAAAAGGAGTTTTTCTATTTAGCACTTTTGCAACTTTTCAAGCCTTGGCGTGCAGAAGAGGAACTGCTTGGAGATTTCCTCTGTTACGAAGACTCTTTCACTGCTGCTAAGGAGACTATAGAATGTCCTGCTTTTCCCAAATATCAAGAAATGTTGACTTTGGAAATTGAGCAGGAAGCAACGATTGCAGCTGAGATTGCCAGAGACAGATCTCAGGACAGTCAGAGTTCTGTTTCATTGAGTCAGGATCCACTAGGAGGACCTATTATCGAAAATGAAGCTGCCACTGCTATGAATGAAGTGGAAAGAGCCATGGCACATGCTCAGGAGGATGCAGTTAACTTAGAAGACTTGGAAAAACAACTCAACGTTGAGCAGAGGAAAATATATGATGAAGTTACCAAGCAAATTGAGCATGGATTAAGTCATGAGAAGAAAGAGTGCTCATGTACATCGTTGAAGCCTGTCCGACTGTACGTGAGTGGAGAAGCGGGAACTGGAAAAAGTTTCCTCATTAAAGCAATTTCTTGTTATTTGCAGGAAAGGACTGAGACATCGTTGTCTTGTGTTGTTACCGCTCCTACTGGATTGGCAGCACATAACATTAAAGGGATTACTTTGCATCGTCTACTGATGCTGCCGGTGGAGCATGACAACAAATTACAATACCACAAGTTATCTGGGGATGCTTGTTGTGAAGTTTCAAGAGTCTTGAGGAAAATGAAACTTCTTATCATTGACGAAGTAAGCATGGATTCCAATGTCATGCTTGCCTTTGTGCATTTGAGAATGCAAGAAGTTCTTAAAACTGAATATGATGTGTTATTTGGTGGCAAACACATCATTGTTTTTGGAGATCTTCGCCAGCTGACACCAGTAAAAGGACAACCTGTGTTCAAAATACTCACGCATGAAGATACCAGGAAGTGCCTAGGGAGCATTGGCAACGTCAATATATGGTTAAATTTCAATTATGCTGAACTGCATGAAAATATGCGCCAGGCAAAGGATGAAGATTACAAGAATATTCTACAAGATATTAGAATTGGAAAAGTGACCGAGCATGGGAAAGAAGCTTTAAATGCACGATTACTGTCAAATTTATATCCAGAACAAGATGTTGTGCCTGAGAATATTTTTCAGAAAATTACTGAGAAGAAATCCGGAATATGTTTGATGCCAACTCTTGCAGAATGTGCCATCTTCAACAACAAAATGTTGAATTTAGAAAAGCAAGAGATTGTGAAACTTGAAGCTATTGACAAAATAGAGCATATGGGATCAACAATTATTTTGTCTGAGAATTTGAAATCAAAATTGGATTCATTAGAGAAGACTATATCTAAAACAGCGGGTTTTGAAAAGACTTTGAATGTGTGTTTAAATTGCCGAATCATTTTGAGAAGGAATTTACATGTTGAAAGAGGTCTGGTAAATGGATCAATGGGTAATGTTGTTGATTTTGAGAAATACAGAAGTAGAGATGGTATTGAATTTTTAAAAATTAAATTTGATGGCATTGAGGAAGTACAGCTAATTGGTCGTTGTTCTGCTAGGTTTTTGCTTGTTAAAGATTTATATGTTCGCCGTAAACAGTTTCCTGTTTGCTTGGCATATGCGGTGACAATCCATAAATCGCAAGGTTTAAGTGTAGATACTGCATTGGTGAATATTGGCAGTTCTGTGTTCAAGGAGGGTATGGCATATGTGGCATTGTCACGAGTTAGAACTTTATCGGGATTGTACCTGATTGACTGTGATGTCACAAACATTTGTGCGGATCTAGATTGTGTTAAGGAATACAATAGGTTAAGAAAAGAGTATGCGCCACATTTGCCTCAATATCCTTTGTTTGAGAAACGTGTGGTAGGCCGGAAACAAAGAAATATCAGTAATAGTAGGGAGGTTGTAGCAAAAAGCCCAAAAGTCGATGAACTGAAAATTGTATGCAGAAAGAAAGTGGATTCTGTTGAAGATGTTGTCGGTTTTCAATTTGAAAACAGTTCTGGTGTCAACTGCTATGCAAATGTAGTGGTTAATGTTCTCTTTTCACTAGAGACTTTAAAAGAACAGATTGTGTTCAATTCGGAACAAAGTTTATGTTGCTTGTTGAATTCTGTGTTAGAGAAATGTAGCACTGATCGAACAAAAGTAGAAAGTGTGTCTGAAGTTCGTTATCTGTTAGATGAATGTTCAGGTCAAACAGACTTCTCTGAAAATAATCAGCAGGATTGTCAGGAGTTTTTAATGTATATGCTTGATGTATTGCAAGGTGAGGGTGTAGATGTAGATCACCTGTTTGGGCTTTCTTATCAATGGCAGCATGACTGCGAGAACTGTATGGTATCAAGTACTACTAGTGTAGACTCAGAAAGATTTATATATTTAACTTTGCCAGACAGTAAATCAGTCTCCTTTAATAAGCTAGTAAATGCAGCGGATCACAACATGGAGTGTAGCCAATGTAAATCTGAAATGATGTCAACATTATTTATACGAAGATATGGCCAGTATGTAATTTTAATGATCCAACGATGTAGGCCTGATGGATCAAAATTGTCAACTTTAATAAAAAATGTTGTTGCTTCTCAGCTGTCAATATCAGGAAGGACTTTTGTAACTGTAGCAATTATCTATCACGATGGTCCTTCAACAACATCAGGACATTACACAGCTTATTTAAAGTCTCGAAACGGCTGGTCATTCTGCAACGATTCTGTTGTAACTTTCACAAAAAAATTGCCGTTTGACCTTAAAAATTCTTACCTGGTGTTTTTAAAACCAAAATTTTAAGGAAAGAATCTCGGGATTTCCTCTGAGGAATTGCAAAATGTTCATGAAGTAGAGGGAATGTAAGTCTGCAATGCTGTCTAGATTATTCGTCCAAAACTTTTAATTATAATGTCATTTTAAAAATCCAACTATATAAACCTGATGCAAGTAAGTCTGCTTCATAGTAAGCAGTATCAGTGTCATAGGAAAAGTAGAACATGAGTGAGCAAGAAGGGTAAGATATTAGTAGTCCAGGATTGTGAAAGTAATCTTAAATGTTTTCTTTTTGAAAGTTGCGAAAATAGAAAATGACGGGATTTCATTAGAAGAATTACAAGAGTTGGAAAACGCTGCAACATGATTTGGCCAAGTGGAAACATGTGGTAGAATGTGAGAAGTCTTTTATTGTATGTAACATATTTTTCAAAACAATGGAGGTTTTCTTTCAGAAAGTGGCGGGCTGAAAATATTTATAGCACAACAGAGTGGACGCTGTTCATAGGACATCTTTCGACGTTATGGAAAGTAAGTTAATTTTAAGGAGTTTTGAATTCAGATTTCTTAGGTTGTATGGGTTTTTTAAACACAATCATTTTGATTGTGTTTTTTTTCCCCGCTGTTACATGATGAATACCTTCAAGTCACTGATTTAAGTGAAATTTGATACATTCTGAGAACAGCAAAAATAAACCATTTAACATGTATAATTAATGTTCTACTTTTTGTACTTATGATATACATTTAGAAATGTGAGGTAGATATGGAGAAACTGAGGCTTCTGTAAGTGTCAAAGTTAATGCTTACAGTGCTGCACTTCTGGGTACTGTTTTTTTTTTTAAACTGAATAGGCCTCACCTTAAAGAAACCTCTTGAAAGGACACATCTTATTTGCATCCTGAAACAATCATTTAAAATGTTAGACACAATTTTATGATGGCTTTACATCTTTTTTGCGCTGCTATTGCATCACTATTGTGAGACATCAGCAGTGCAAAAGATGCACCATGTTCCAAAATAGGCCTCACTTCATCAGCATCAAGATACTGTTTGTTTAAAATATATATCTTTAGGATTGTGTAGGGGACGTAGAGCAGCAGAGGCTTCTGTAAATGTCAAAGTTGTTGAAAAACTGTTTCTTCTTGAACCTTTTCCCTTGTCTTTTCAAATTTTTAAATACATGTTTTAATATTTTTGAAATGTTTCTTCTCTCTTTTACAGATTGAAAGTATGAAAAAATATTTGAAAAAGTTAACAAGAATTATAAGGTAAATGTTTTCTACTCTTTTTACCCGCAATCCACTGCTGATGATGTCACTGACTATGTCATGAATGATGTAATAAGTGGACATGACTTACTTCATTGGTAGGCCTTCACATGTATTAATGCATACACTGCTGCACTTCTGCGTACTGTTTCATATGCTGGACTACATCTGCACTATGAGATACCTAAGCAAAGGCAACACAGGTGATGTGATTGTGAAATGAGCAAAAGAAACTCCACGTTTTTCAATTACATTACTTGTGTTTTCTAAGTTTATGAATGACATTGTGCAGATGAACTTTAGGTCTGTCTATGGACACAGAAGAGGTCTGGCCGTTGTTCAAGAGTGAAGTGGACATGTTTTACTTCAATGGTAGGCCTTCACATGTATTATCTCCTCTGTATTCTTCAACAAGCATAAATTTGATATGCAACCCTGAGTAGGCCTCACCTTAAACAAACTTTTGGAGAGGACACACCTTATCGTCATCCTGAATCAATCATTTAATCTATCACATTTAACATCTATTAGTTCTACTGCTTCATTTCTTTAATCCTTACTTTCCTGCGTTTGCTACTTCCCTCATTCCTTTCTCTATTACTTAATTATTCTACTCCTTCCAGTATTTTTCTCAGTCCCTCTCTTCTCATACTTCTTCATTCTTATTCACTCATTCTGTCTCTATTAATGTTACTGTTTCTGAATGATCTCAAAAAATTTTTTAAAACAAGAACAGTAAGTATAAGGATAGGAAACAGACATTTATGTTACAAGAAAGACAGCTATAGGAAGTAAACAAAAGATACTGTTACTCGCAATCCACTGCTGATGATGTCACTGACCATGTCAAGAATGATGTAATATGTGACATGATCAGAAGTGGATTGCGGGTAACAGTATCTTTTCTTTACTCCCTATAGCTGTCTTTCTTGTAACATAACTGTCTGTTTCCTTCCCTTATACTTACTGTTCTTTTTTTAAAAAAAATTTTTTGGTTCGCTCCTGGTTCGCGTACCGGAGTGTGAACTGGGAGCGAACTAAAAGAAATAGAGGTTGGCAGAGTTTCAAAAATTCTACCAATTTTTTTTATAATGGGGAGGTAGTTCTGAAAAGAACTTTTTTTTTGGTTTTTGTTGTTTTAATTTTTTTTATTATTTTTCTGAACATTTTTTATATTTTTTTGTTTTTTCTGAACATTTTGTAATTTTTTAGTTTTTTGGGGGGGAGGGGGGAAACAAAAATGATTCATTGAAAAGGGCTCAACAGGAGCAACGAAAAAAAGAAGAATTTATTTTTTGGGGCATTTCGGGCAAACATGATTATTGATAGCTTTCACTATAAGAGTAATGCTACTTTCTTGGTAGCATATTAATTGGTTGCACCGCACGCACACTTGCTTTACTTCCCCCATGTCCATTTGAATGTTCGGGACCACCTCCCTCGCCTCTGGTCCCGATACTTCTTGGACGACAGATCTTCTCGCCATTGCCGGGGGATTTTGCTGTTCATCGCGAAGCTGGGCAGCACTATAATTGTTTGGGTGCCACCTACTCATGTGCCTAAGCATCGTGTAATTTCCGAAGCTATATTTCTTGTCAGTCCCCCTTGAAAGTCGATTGTCGCAAATACGGCAAAAGACATATCTGGCATTGACTTTTTTTTGCCCTGCTGGAAATTTAAAAAATTGCCAGATGTAGTTTTCTTTTCTGTTGTACCTCCTGGGCTCCTCTGGCAAAAACTCAGGCTCTTCCTCCTCTTCCTCCTCTTCTTGATCTTCCTCTTCTTCAAAGATTGCTTGAGCAGGTGGTCCTTTCTTCCCTTGAGGAGGTGGAGGTGGTGGTGGGGGAACACTAGCTGAAGCAACTATTGAAGCCATTTCTCAACAATGAAAAAGGGTCTTTCTCTCACCAAGATGAAAGTCAGAGTGAGGAAAGAAGGAGGGGTTTTCATCATTTGGGAAAAGCAAAAGTTCTAAACCAATGAAAAGTGTTAATTTTAGATCACATGACCTAGTATTACATCATTAAGAAACCAAAAGTGAAATGAACCAATGAAAAGTGTTATTACCGAGTCACATGACCTGCTGTGTTTATGTTTCGCGCTTTGCGCCGCTTTCCGGTCCGCTACCGGGTCCGCTAACTTGGCGCGTCCAATGACGTATTACGCGACAACGCAAAACGTCATGCTAACGTAACAGTTACGCTAAAGGAACGTTTACCGGTTCGCGGACCGAGCCGCGGCTTTAAATTGAGCTAACGGGAAGCAGACCGGTTCGCGGACTCGGAGCGAAACATAAAAAAATTAAAAAAAAAAAAATTGTCTAAAAAACATGTAAAATATATTTTAAGATTTAAAGAAGAATACATTTTACAGCTACAGATATTAGCTTTTAAAGAACCATTGAAATTCAATGAAAAAACCATAGGTTAAAGACCATATATAGTTAGGAATTTGCATTTACAAAACCATTGAAATTCAATGAAAAAACCAAAGATTATAGACCATATATAGTTAGGGATTAGCATTTACAAAACCTTATTTTATTCGCACAATCCCATTGAAATTCCATATATAGTTAGTTGCACTAACTATATATCGCGCACCCGCAATCCACTGCTGATGATGTCACATATTACATCATTCATGACATGGTCAGTGACATCACTGATGACATCACTGATGACATCTCAAATGACATCACTGATGACATCTCAAATGACATCACTGATGACATCACTGATGACATCTCATTTGACATTACTGATCACATCACTGATGGCATCTCAAATGACATCACTGATGACATCTCAAATGACATCACTGATGACATCACTAATGACATCTCATTTAACATTAATGATCCAATCACTGATGATATCATTCATGTGATAATACGATGAACCTCTACAGACTCTAATATAACCTTAGATACAATCGGTGTAAACAGACACTCACAGACTGTCACTTATCCATGGAATTACTCACACACCTAGTCAGTCATGCAAAGAATCAATCACACCTCCATTTCCTCAACTATACAGTTATACACACCTTACTTATTCAAACATATACTAACACATATTTACTCTCTTATACAATCCCTGATACAAGTTCACAATGATCCACACAGCCACTCACACATTCACTGCCTCTTATGCACAGTTATTTATATATGTCAACTCTCACATGTACTGTGTTTTACATATGTACTTACTTTGACATGTAGCACTGAGAAATCCATTCACTCACCAATACACTCAGGCAGACAGTCAACCGCCCATACAGCTGTTTCCACATGCACTTTTGAACCCATACATATAATGAATCAACTGCTCACACATCTATGCACAGAGTCACACACCTCCCAGCCACCCACACACACATTCAGTCTCCCATACAAATACTTGGGCAACCATTCAATAACCCATATAGTTACTGATATAGCTACTGATTTGAACATGCAGCAGTTTACAGAACAACATATATAATGATTGCCATATTAAGACACTTTAGTCACTAACCCATGCACTCAGTGAGACACATTTAATCATTCTCTCATACAGTCAGTCATGCACCTACTAAATCCTTCATCCAAACACTTATACATCCACTCATTCTTCAATATGTAAGACATATTTTAACTTTACAGAAACATACAGTCACTGGGTGTTGTCATTTGAGATGTCATCAGTGATGTCATTTGAGATGTCATCAGTGATGTCATCAGTGATGTCACTGACCATGTCATGAATGATGTAATATGTGACATCATCAGCAGTGGATTGCGGGTGCGCGATATATAGTTAGTGCAACTAACTATACATGGAATTTCAATGGTTTTGTGCGAATAAAATAAGGTTTTGTAAATGCTAATCCCTAACTATATATGGTCTATAACCTATGGTTTTTTCATTGAATATATATATATATATATATATATATATATATATATATATATATATATATATATATATATATATATATATATATATATATATATATATATATTCACAGAAAAAACCATAGGTTATAGTGGATATATAGTTAGGAATTTGCATTTACAAAACCTTGAAAATTCAATGAAAAAACCATAGGTTATAGGCCATATATAGTTAGGAATTAGCATTTACAAAACCTTATTTTACTCGCATAAAACCATTGAAATTCCATATATAGTTAGCTAACTATAAGCGCTAACTATATATCGCGCACCCGCAATCCACTGCTGATGATGTCACATATTACATCATTCATGACATGGTCAGTGACATCACTGATGACATCACTGATCACAACATCCAGTGATTGTATGTGTCTGTAAAGTTTAAATATGTTTCACATATTGAAGAATGAGTGGATGTATAAGTGTCTGGATGAAGAATTTAGTAGGTGCATGACTGACTGTATGAGTGAGTGATTAAATGTGTCTCACTGAGTACATGGGTTAGTGACTAAACTGTCTTAATTCGTGCATCAGTATGTTTGTTGTTGTGTAAGCTGCTGCATGTGTTGATCAGTAGCTATAAGAGTGGCCATATGGGTTATTGATTGGTTGCCCAAATATTTGAATGGGAGGCTGAGTGTGTGTGTGGGTGGCTGGGAGGTGCGTGACTCTGTGCATAGATGTGTAAGCAGTTGATTCACTAGGAGTATGAGTTCAAGAGTGCATGTGGAAACAGCTATATGGGCGGTTGACTGTGCATGGGTGTGTTGGTGAGTGAATGGATTTCTCATTGCTACATGTGCAAGTAAGTACGTATGTAAAACACAATACATGTGAGAGTTGAGATATATAAATAACTGAACATAAGAGCCAGTGAATGTGTGAGTGGCTGTATCGATCACTGTGAGCTTGTATCAGGGATTATATAAGAGAGTAAATATGTGTTATTATATGTTTGAATAAGTAAGATGTGTATAACTGTATAGTTGAGGAAATGGAGGTGTGATTGATTCTTTGCATGACTGACTAGGTGTGTGAGTAACTCCATGGATGAGTGACAGTCTGTGAGTGTCTGTTTATACTGAGTGTATGTAAGGTTATATTAGAGTCTGAAGAGGTTCATTGTATTATCACATGAGTGATGTGATCAGTGATGACAAATGAGATGTCATCAGTGATGTCATTTGAGTTGTCATCAGTGATGTCATTTGAGATGTCATCATTGATATCATTTGAGTTGTCATCAGTGATGTCATTTGAGATGTCATCAGTGATGTCATCAGTGATGTCACTGACCATGTCATGAATGATGTAATATGTGACATCATCAGCAGTGGATTGCGGGTGCGCGATATATAGTTAGCGCTTATAGTTAGCTAACTATATATGGAATTTCAATGGTTTTATGCGAGTAAAATAAGGTTTTGTAAATGCTAATTCCTAACTATATATGGCCTATAACCTATGGTTTTTTCATTGAATTTTCAAGGTTTTGTAAATGCAAATTCCTAACTATATATCCACTATAACCTATGGTTTTTTCTGTGAATTTCATTGGTTTTTTAATAGCAAATATGAAAAGCTTTAAAATGTCAAGTACGTGATAGATAAAAACATTTTCGTATTTATGCACGCTGATGTGCTTTGAACGCTGCCCCCCCCCTCCCCTCTTTTGCCTTAGTAGTACTCTCTCTTTGCAGATACAGAAGGGTAGTTAACGCAGGCCTTTACCCCCGTTGTAATCCGTCGTACCTCCTTGTCTCTCCATTTGATTGATTGTTGTCCAAGCATTTACTGTTTTAGAATTGGTTCTCTTTGGATCATTCTCTATTTACAAACAAGCACAAAGTCGCAATACTCTGTTTAGTCTTTGCAGATAGTGAAAAATCGTGTAAAAAAATAAAAGTAATCGAGCAAAATCAGTAGGCCACTAATTGGATCTCTTTTTGACCTCGCTAAAATAGAAATATTAGGAACAACCCTTCTTGAGAAATACGAAAATAGTGAGATGAACTGAGCTCCACACCATGAGGGCTGCAAGACAGCTCGGCTCCATCACCCATCCCGCACAAAATAATGACAAACCCTATGCAAATATTAAAAATATAGACAACACACCAGCAAAGAAACAGGGTAAAACATTTTATTAAAAAACTATTTACATAACGTTGGTTTATAAGATGATGTCAGTAGTGGACCGATGTGTGAATAGATCGAAAACAGCACAAGGCTCCAAGATCCGGATAGCAAGCTCCTGGATGTTGGGTGCCATAGTTTAGAGTTCTGAATTTCAGCCTTTTTCAATGCCTGTGCTTTGTTGAATCAAAATGGCGGCTTGACACAAAGCTGACTCAAGCGTTGCTACTGATGCTATGCAGACCAAAACTGGTTTTCAGTTTGTACATTTTTCTAGATTTTTCAATCCAAGTTTGGTTGACTTTGTAGAACGATGGCTTCAGATTTTCAACATACGATGTGGTGGCGCTGACTGGGAGGGGGCGCTTCGCTCCTGCCCCCTCCCCAAGTAAGATTTTCATACGTGAAAGTACGTTAATGGTTTTGGTCCCTGAGATGCTTCGATGTCACTACCATTCTCAAATAGCATAAGTTCTAGATGTTGGGTGCCATAGTTAAGAGTTCTGAGCAGCGCTTGTAACACTGTCTGAAGCTTATTTCCACCTACTGCAGCTTCACTATTCTCAAAGTAAGTGAGTGTCGTTTGTGGACCTGACTGCATTAGAAAACAATGTGATATGTTACCTTCCTAAACAGCTTGACGGAGGCCCCTGAGGGGCGCTGTGATGGCCATGGACTCGGAGAAGACGCTTGGCTCCGACACCCTCCCCAAGTCTTATAGCACTGGTGTAGCCTGAGATCGCCCCCGACATAGGCGGCCGGCTCCCGGGGTCCGGCGGTACTTTTTGCCTTTTGATGACTCTTCAATTCTGGACCTTGTCCCACAATCCGTTTGACCTGAAGACAAGCTGTAGTGGGGCGCCCCTTTATCGTTTTAGTTGCCATTCCGCCCGCTTTTGCTACACTGTGCCTCTTCCGCCATTCAGCTGTTTTCCGCCCGCTCTTGCGACTACAGCGTCTCGCTCACCATGTAGTTGAGATGCGCCCGCTCTTGCGGTGCAGCGATAGGCGGCTGCCACAGGACTCTCAAAATGGCGGCCGTCTCTTCGGTTTTGGGCCTGGTCCACTAAAATGGCCCTGGGACACCTTGGAACTCGGACGCTTGTCTGCTAGGGCTTGGGTCCCATTCTCGAAAAGCGTCCCCTCAGCCGTGAAGATTCTACAAAAGTCTTGGGGGCCTCCGACTCCCGCAGGCTTCTGGTGGGGAGCGGCTGCCATGATTGCTCGTGGAATGGCCACGACGGAGCTACGAAATGGTAGTGGTCTCATGCTGACGCCAGCTTTAGTCTGAAACATCCAGAAACACTGTAGACTACCAATTCGATCAGTTCCGGTAGCGCCCCAACATGACCCGGAAGAGAAGAACTTGCCCTCCCCTCTTTGACTGATGGTTCTTGTTGCCTGTCCCCTCTGTTGTCATTTAACAGAACTTTTTGGACTGCTGAAAGGGGTTGTGTTCTGAACGCTGGTTGGTGGAGACATTTAGACTATATTCTTGACCTACGTTGTCGCGTAATGCGTTTTATGACACGCCGCGTTAGCGCACCCGGAAGTGATCCGAGGCGCGGCGCGCAGCGCGTAACGTAAGCATAACAGGTCATGTGACTTGTTAATAAAACTTTTCATTGGTTCATTTTACTTTTGTTAATTTAATGATGAAAAGCTTGGTCATATGACCTAAAAATTACGCTTTTTATTATTTTCGAACAATATTTTTTTTTCAAACATATGTTATAATATTCCAAGCTAATGTACTTTCCCGGAAAATTTACAACTGTCTTGCAAGTAAAATATATTCCTTTTTCGAGAAAAAGGGCGTTTCTTCCTTCCATGACGGAGCCGTTGAGTAAAAGAGATTCGGCCTGCTGTCTTAGTCGCCGATACGCCTGATTATCAGATTCTTATCGATCACTTTATGTTGCAGACATGAAAAACACAACTGCCCTTGACCATTTATCTTTACTGCGTTCCTACATATTATACCTTTTATCCGTCATGTAATTGGACTGCTTTATTTCACTTGCCTTTTACTGATTCGAAAACAGTCACTAAAAGTAAAAACTTTACAAATGAAAATACTACTACCGTGTTTTGTTTTAAAAACCTTTATTGTGAAAATGTCAGTATACAAATACGGGCCTATAACCACGTGGGCCGGCCACGGAGCAAACTCAAATCGTATATGATGAGGAGACATTTACACTGTAGAAGAACGTAACGAGCGGGCCATTAGGTGACAAGAACAAAGGTGTCTAACAGTTGCGGAATCGGTGGACGTACATTTTGTAATTAAAATACGACAGGGCCACTTACAATAACATTTTCTAGATATACATTTGCGGGCAAAGAGTTACGAGTCCCATTTATACCGGCGCCATTTTGGGCGAGGCCGGGCAGGTCCAAGATATAGTCAAAATGTCTCCACCAACCATCGGCCAGACCAGAACCCCTTTCGGCCCTTTATGTTACAAGATGGTGTCTTCCATTCAGAAAATATTGGTGGCAGCATTTTGAAAGGAAACAGAAACAGCCGTTCTCCTAGTGAGTTTCACATTGTTACATTTAGGAAGAATGTTGAAGAGTAGTATGTGGAAAATCTGAAGCCATTTTTCTACAAACTCTCAATCAGACTTGGATGGAAAAAAAAACCTGAAGAATGTACAAACAGAAAACCAATTTTTGTCTGTATAGCACCAACAGTAACGCTTGAGTCAGCTTTGTGTCAAGCCGCCATTTTCATTCAATCAATAGCGTCCCCCTGCACACATTCAGGGACCTGGTCGTGTCTTCAGATGAAACGCATTGTAGGAAAAGATGCAGAAAGGAAAAGGAAAAAAGTTCCGCCGGACCTAGTGAAGCTGCAACAGGTGCAAATAAGCTTCAGACAGTCTTACAAGCACTGCTCAGAACTCTCAACTGAGGCACTCAACATCCAGGACTTGCCATTCGGATCTTGGCGCCTTGTATTTTTGTTTTGTTTTTGATGGAGGGGAAAGAACAAAAAACAGACATTGAAAAAGGCTCAACAGTGCAGGGCGCCTTGTGCTGGTTCCGACCTATTCACACATCGGTCCGCTACTGACATCACCTCATAAACCAACGGGGCACCCCACGCCGACTTTCGGCGCAGCATTGTAGGATGGCCACACCAGTGCGGCAATTTGCTGGACACCACCTCGGTGCCATCCAGATCTCGGCGCGTTCATTCATTCAATAGCGTCCCCCTGCACACATTCAGGGACCTGGTCGTGTCTTCAGAAGAAACGCATTGTAGGAAAAGAAGCACAAAGGAAAAGGCAACAAGTTCCGCCGGACCTAGTGAAGCTGCAGCAGGTGCAAATAAGCTTCAGACAGTTCTACAAGCACTGCTCAGAAATCTCAACTGAGGCACTCAACATCCAGGACTTGCCATTCGGATCTTGGCGCCTTGTGCTGGTTCCGACCTATTCACACATCAGTCCACTACTGACATCACCTCATAAGCCAACGGGGCACCCCACGCCATCTTTCGGCGCAGCATTGTAGGATGGCCACACCAGTGCAGCCACTTGCTGGACACCACCTCGGTGCCATCCGGATCTCAGCGCGTTCGAGTCACTGTGCCGGAAGAGTAACCGGAACTCAGCTGAACACGCCGTCTTTCGGCGCAGCATTGTAGGATGGCCACACCAGTACGGCAATTTGCTGGACACCACCTCGGCGCCATCCGGATCTCGGCGCGTTCGAGTCACTGTACCGCAACAGTGACCGCAATTCTGCTGGACACGCCGTCTTTCGGCGCAGCATTGTAGGATGGCCACACCAGTGCGGCAATTTGCTGGACACCACCTCGGTGCCATCCGGATCTCGGCGCGTTGTGCTGCCTTCGGCCTATTCGCACATCGGTCCGCTACTGACGCCGCCTCACGTGCCAACGGATTTTCTACGCTTTTTGTAGCCCTATGTCGCATAACAGGTCATGTGACTTGTTTATAAAACTTTTCATTGGTTCATTTTACTTTTGGTTTCCTAAAGATGGAAGGCTTGGTCATATGACCTAAAAATAACACTTTTCATTGGTTTAGAACATTTTTTTTTCCCAAACGATGAAAGCCCCACCTTGTTTCTGGATCATTCAGACTGAAGCTGGCGTCAGCATGAGAGCACCACCATCTCGTGGCTCCGTCGTGGTCATTCCGCGAGCAATCATGGCAGCCGCTCCCCACCGGAAGCCTGCGGGAGTCGGGGGCCCCCAAGACTTTTATACAATCTTCACGGCTGAGGGGACGCTTTTCGAGAATGGAGCCCAAGCCCTAGCAGGCAAGCGTCCGACTTCCAAGGTGTCCCAGGGCCATTTCAGTGGACCAGGCCCAAAACCGAAGAGCCGTCCGCCATTTTGACAGCCATGTGGCAGCCGCCTATCGCTGCACTGCAAGAGTGGGAGCAACTCAACAACATGGTGAGCGAGACGCTGTAGCCGCAAGAGCGGGCGCAACTCAGCTGGATGGCCGCCACCTGGGGAGGCCCGTTCACGCCGCCTCCCCCCCCCCCCCCCGGGCCGCCGCACGCCAATTTTCGGAGCAGCATTGTAGGATACCAAAACCAGTGCGGCAGTTTACTGGACATCACCTGGGTGCCTGTCGTACATGTTGTGTCAGCCATGTGACACTGGACACAGACCGCTACTGACGAGGCCTCCCCCCGCACCACCCGGGACGCCCCACGCTGTTTTTCTGTGCTGCATTGTAGGATCCCTAAACCAGTGCGGCACCCAGGCGACATCACCTGGGTGCCGTCCAGAACTCTGCACGTTGTGCTGCCTTGGGACTATTCGCACAGCAGACCGCTACTGACGAGGCCTCCCCCCGCCCCACCCGGGACGCCCCACGCCAATTTTCGGAGCAGCATTGTAGGATCCCTAAACCAGTGCGGCACCCAGGCGACATCACCTGGGTGCCGTCCAGAACTCTGCACGTTGTGCTGCCTTGGGACTATTCGCACAAAAGACAGCTTCTAACCATTGTTGCTTTTTGTGTTAATAAATGTTTAAATGTTTTTAGTTTTTGTTCTGTTCATTATCGTTAAAAGTTAATAAAGTTTTATAACCTTAATTTGTTGGAGTGTTATCTATTTTTTGAAAAACGGGTGAATGGGGCCTTGAATCGGGTTATTGTCATGTGTGGGCTTTGGAAGTGTGCTGCTGCAGGATCGGACATTTCAAACTCAAATGCACGTTCTTTTTCTTACCTTTCCGAAGCATGGAGCGCAATAGCAGGCAGAGAAAGGGTGATGCACGTGTTGAACACTACCTGACCTGGCAAGTTGCTGGCAGTGCCCCCCCGCCCGCTCCTGAAAGAGGGCACACACACACCGCCGCCCCGAGTACTTCACAAATCTTTAAAAGACCATGCGCTTGTTCATGAGGCTTAAATGGTTTATCACCTCTTCTAGAACCCCTGCATCGACCCTCTGACGTTTCATGGAAAAATTACCATGTAACACAATACCAAGCCCTGTCAGCTGAAACCCCCAAGGAATCGTGGGGCATATTATCAAGGGGGTTTATCTCCGCTTTTTTGGCTTTAAAAACCATGAAAGCGGAGATAAAATTATTTCCCTATTATCAAGCTGTCGCTAACACCAGTTAGTGACAGCTAAAAGGAGATAGCGACCATCTTGGGCCCCGCTTTGCATGTCAGTGATACTTATCACTAATGACATGCAAAGTGGCGTGCCAAGATGTTAGCGACTGGAAACAGTCCCTAACATCGCTACCTTCTATTACCAACTTTTGGAGATATTCGCGCTAAGCGCGAATATCTCCAAAATCTAACACCTGCCCTGAGCAGTTCTTAGCCATGTTATCCAATGGGAGGTGGATAACATGGCTAAGAGCATTTGCTCGATAATACATGAATATCGCTGACTTTTCTGCGATAATAGCAAGGTTTATCTGCGATAAAAATCGCCGATGTGCGGCGATAATTTTTGTCTCTAAACAAGTTAGAGACAAAAATTATCGCTAGTTGTTCGTAATATGCCCCCGGGTTTTTGCTTGCAGAAATCGGGAGGCGGGAGACTAGCACTGAAATCAGTAGTCACACGCCTGAATCGGGAGGGTTGGCATGTCTGAATTCTCTACAGCTGGGGCCATAAACTACATCCGCAGGGGTAGGTGATAGCCTGGGACCAGCCTGGCATCTAAAATGGCTGCCGTGCACAACAAAATTGTGGCATTGGAAAAAAGGCAAGATGGCGCAGCCGCTGGAAGAGATGTATCAACATATATCAGCCTCCTCAGCCACCCTCAGGAAACATAGGGGATTAGGATACGTCTCCCGCACCCCCTTATACCTAGTAATTTAATTAACGAAGCACAAAATGGCGAATTCCCGTTTCGCTACCAGTTTGCGGCCCAGTTCGCGGCCCGTGAAGCGCTTCTACCGTGAAAAATCATTTTTTTTTTATTTTCCCCACCGGACCCTTTAATAACCCCAACAACATTCCTAGGGGGTCAAGAGGGGGATACCTTGCCCCCTTTCATTAAATTCCCCCTTAGTTTTTCACCTTTTCTTCTCTCTCGATCCTACCGAGAGACAAGATGGCGGCCGCTCCGGACTGTCACGCAGCAAAAAAAAAAAAAAAGCTCACGCACAGCCGCTGGAAGAGATGTATCAACATATATCAGCCTCCTCACCCACCCTCAGGAAACATAGGGGATTAGGATACGTCTCCCGCACCCACTTATAACTAGTAATTTAATTTACGAAGCACAAAATGGCGAATTCCCGTTTCGCTACCAGTTCGCGGCCGCGCTTCTACCGTGAAAAATCATTTTTTTTTTATTTTCCCCACGGGACCCTTTAATAACCCCAACAACATTCCTAGGGGGTCAAGAGGGGGATACCTTGCCCCCTTTCATTAAATTCCCCCTTCGTTTTCCACCTCTTCTTCTCTCTCGATCCTACCGAGAGACAAGATGGCGTCCGCTCCGGACTGTTTAGAATGTTGACAGACACCGGAGAGCCAATCAGCTTTCTGCGCGCAAAGTTCCGATAAGCGAAAAGTAAGCGGACCGGATCGCTGCCCAGAGCGCTGTTACAGATATATATCTTGGTTTGAACGTTAATTTCTCAAAAACTACTGGAGCACATATATTGAGACCTAGCAAAGGCACATCGGGCTAACAGTCCCTACAATTTTGCCAAGTTTCGTGCAAATCCATTCAGCCGTTCGAGCTAAAAGTGAGTCCAACCGCCCTATGGAAAAATGAATGGGAAAAACGCGTTTTGGGACCCCCCTTTTTTCTCAGCCCCCCCTTGACGAAACCCCACCAAATTTTCAGGGGCTGCTCAGAAACAAAATGTGCCATTTTCCTGAAAATTTCAGCCGATTCCGTCCACAAACGCCAAAGTTATTAGACATAGAATTTTCAAAAGTCCCATAGAGAAAAAATCCTAACTATATATACCTACTGGCGATAGCCAGTAGGTAATATATATATATATATATATTCACTGAAAAAACCATAGGTTATAGACCATATATAGTTAGGAATTCGCATTTACAAAACCTTATTTTACTCACACAAAACCATTGAAATTCCATATATTGTTAGTTGCACTAACTATATATCGCGCACCCGCAATCCACTGCTGATGATGTCACATATTACATCATTCATGACATGGTCAGTGACATCACTGATGACATCACTGATGACATCTCAAATGACATCACTGATGACATCTCAAATGACATCACTGATGACATCACTGATGACATCTCATTTGACATTACTGATCACATTACTGATGATATCATTCATGTGATAATACGATGAACCTCTTCAGACTCTAATATAACCTTAGATACAATCAGTGTAAACAGACACTCACAGACTGTCACTCATCCATGGAGTTACTCACACACCTAGTCAGTCATGCAAAGAATCAATCACACCTCCATTTCCTCAACTATACAGTTATACAAACTTTACTTATTCAAACATATACTAACACATATTTACTCTCTTATACAATCCCTGATACAAGTTCACAATGATCCATACAGCCACTCACACATTCACTGGCTCTTATGCACAGTTATTTATATATGTCAACTTTCACATGTACTGTGTTTTACATATGTACTTACTTTGAAATGTAGCACTGAGATATCCATTCACTCACCAATATACTCATGCACACAGTCAACTGTCCATACAGCTGTTTCTACATGCACTTTTGAACCCATACACCTAGGGAATCAACTGCTCACACATCTATACACAGAGTTATACACCTCCCAGCCACCCACACACATACTCAGTCTCCCATACAAATACTTGGGCAACCATTCAATAACCCATATAGGTTCTGATATAGCTACTGATTTAAACATGCAGCAGTTTACAGAACAACATAAATAATGATTGCCAAATTAAGACACTTTAATCACTAACCCATGCACTCAGTGAGACACATTTAATCATTCTCTCATACAGTCAGTCATGCACCTACTAAATCCTTCATCCAGACACTTATACATCCACTCATTCTTCAATATGTAAGACATATTTTAACTTTACAGAAACATACAGTCACTGGGTGTTGTCATCAGTGATGTCATCGGTGATGTCATTTGAGATGTCATCAGTGATGTCATCAGTGATGTCACTGACCATGTCATGAATGATGTAATATGTGACATCATTAGCAGTGGATTGCGGGTCCGCGATATATAGTTAGTGCAACTAACTATATATGGAATTTCAATGGTTTTGTGCAAATAAAATAAGGTTTTTTAAATGCTAATCCCTAACTATATATGGTCTATAACCTATGGTTTTTTCAGTGAATTTTCAAGGTTTTGTAAATGCAAATTCCTAACTATATATGGTCTATAACCTATGGTTTTTTCTGTGAATATACATATATACATACATATATAAACATATATCATCTGTATATCTATATAAATACAAACATAAATGCATGCATACATATACTTATATGCATACAGATGCATGTTATTTACATGAAAGTTGAAAAAACACTAATAAAAGCAAAGCTAAAAAGCCACCTCATTACAAACAGAATGGCTTTAACTTAAACGAGGGCGAGATCTATTGCATTTTCAATGCTTGTTTACTTTGGTTCCATCAAGAAGGCATTCAGATGTGTCACAAATTTGCCATAAATTCTGAATGTTAGCACTCTAGTTGCACATTAGATCACTGTAGTAAAGCTACTGCTCACCAGGGACGTCTGCTGCTGGTATTCAAAGTGCATGTTTCAGTCTGCATGTCAGAATTTTTTTAATGGAATAGAAGAGGATTTGAGAAGTCACTCAAAATGATCCCTAATTCTTCTTTCTGAAGCACTAATCATACTTTCTATGGCAAAATTAACCCCCTCATGTTGTTCCTTTTTAAATTGAGTATTTTCAGACTTACCACTTCATTCCAATCAAGATGGCTTCTGGTGTGCCATACTTTTGTCATAAGTAAGACTGTTAGCGCTCTAGTTGTTCTTTAGAACACTCTGGGACATTCTGTCATTGGGCTATACTTGGGGTACATCTGGGTGATATTTGGGCTACATTTGGGCTCTTTTGTCTCTGGTGGCCATTTTGGGAGACTGCATGTCAGAATTTTTTAATGAAATAGAAGAGGATTTGAAAAGTCACTCAAAATGTGCCCTAATTTTTCATTCTGCAGCACTAATCATACTTTCTATGGCAAAATATACCCCCTCATGTTTCTTTTTAAATTAAATGTTTTAAGAGTTACCACTTTATTCCAATCAAGATGGCTTCAGGTGTGCCATACCTTTGTAATAAGTAGGACTGTTAGCGCTCTAGTTGTTCTTTAGAACACTCTGGGACATTCTGTCATTGGGCTATACTTGGGCTACATCTGGGTGATATTTGGGCTACATTTGGGCTCTTTTGTCTCTGGTGGCCATTTTGGGAGACTGCATGTCAGAATGTTTTAATGAAATAGAAAAGGATTTGAGAAGTCACTCAAAATGTGCCCTAATTTTTCATTCTGCAGCACTAATCATACTTTCTATGGCAAAATATACCCCCTCATGTTGTTTCTTTTTAAATTAAATGTTTTAAGAGTTACCACTTTATTCCAATCAAGATGGCTTCAGGTGTGCCATACCTTTGTAATAAGTAGGACTGTTAGCGCTCTAGTTGTTCTTTAGAACACTCTAGGAGGCTGCAGTAGAACACAAAGGAATCAACTGACAGTCTCTGTCCTTGTTGGATGTACATGTTTTACTGAGAATGTCAGACTTCATTTTCACATGACTGAGAAAGATAATGTGAATTTACAGAAAATATGCTTTCAGTTTAGCTTATAGATCCCCTTCCAAACCACTGTGGGAAAATCATGAGATATTAGTTTTCTTTCAAACAATATTCATGATATCACAGCAGAAGGTTTTTTCACATGGTAAAATCACCTTAGAACCCACCACAATTTCTAAAACGAGTATGGTACCATCAACAAATGATTTATAATGTAACTAAAGTCCTAAAACCCTCTATTAACTACAATGCTTTTTAATGAGGTGCTATCATGTATATTGGTCCCAAGATGGCTGCCAACACTTCTTGGATGAAGTGCTGACAGCCAATCAGATCAGATGTGTGGTTAGGCTCCGCCCAGATATATATCTTTTTTTGAACCTAAATTACTCAAAATCCACTGGAGCACATATATTGAGACCTAGCAAAGGCACATCGGGCTAACAGTCCCTACAATTTTGCCAAGTTTCGTGCAAAACTATTCAGCCGTTCGAGCTAAAAGTGAGGCCAACCGCCCTATGGAAATTAACATGGGAAAAACGCGTTTTGGGACCCCCCTTTTTTCTCGGCCCCCCCTTGATGAAACCCCCCCAAATTGTCAGGGGCTGCTCAGAAACAAAATGTTCCATTTTCCTGAAAATTTCAGCCAATTCAGTCCACAAACGCCAAAGTTATTAGACATAGAATTTTCAAAAATCCCATAGAGAAAAAATCCTAACTATATATACCTACTGGCGACCGCCAGTAGGTAATATATATATATATATATGTATATATATTCACTGAAAAAACCATAGGTTTCACACACGTTATAGTTAGGAATTATCATTTAAAAAACCTTGCAAATTCATTGAAAATATCATAGGTTTCACACATGTTATAGTTAGCTGAACATTTCTGTCATACAAAACCTTTGAAATTCCTTCGTTATAGTTAGCTCAGCTAACTATAACTTGCGCGCCCCCAATGCTCTGCTGATGACGTCACATATTACATCACTCATGACATGGTCAGTAACATGACTCATGACATCACTGATGACATCTCAGATGACATTACTGATGACATCATCCAGTGAATGTGTGTCTTTCTGAAAAATCAAATGTTTTTTATATATGTATACCTAAACGCCGATCGAAGAATAAACAGTAAAATAAGTGTCAAAATGGATGGCTTTTTTTGTAAAATTGATTGAACAACTTATTTATTAACTGTATCTTAGTGAATACATGTATTAGCGAGTGATGTTTAAATATGTAAAAATCTCTATCAGTGTCTCACTTTATGTATAACTAGCTGCATAGGTTGGTGAGTAGCTACATGAGTGTCCATATGGGTTATTAGTTTGTTTTTAGACTATCAGTACAACTGTCTGTATGGTTTGATAGGGGGTAATAATTAGCGAACAGATGGATGAATGACTGACTCACTGTTTGTATGTGTTTTAAAGACAGCATGTGTGCAGGACTGTATGGGTGGATGAGTGTGTGTATGGGTGTGTTAGTGAGTGAATGACTGTCTCAATAGTATCTTTATGAGTAAGTACATAGGTTTTAAACTAGTATATGTGAGTATTGATGTATATAAGAGAGTATATGTGAGTGAGAGATTGGAAGTATTCCTCTATAAATAAATATGTGTTTCTATAATTGATTGTTTAAGAGAGTAAGTACGTGTACGTTTTTATAGAAGTAAGTGTAGTGGTGTGTGTATACCTGTTTATGTAAGTAAATGGAAGTTTGATAGTTTATTTGCATGTGTGAGTATGTATGTGAGTAACTTTATGGATGAGTATCGTGTGTAACAGGATGTATAGGTGTATGATTACATATGATGAGTGAGTACATGTATGACTGGCTACAGAGAACTGATGGTGAATGAGTAGATGTGTATGTAGATGTTGGAATTACTGAATAGGTTGTTGTAACTGGTATTGATATCTCCATTTTTTAGAAAATTTTAGTTTCTATTTTTGAATGTGTGTATCAAAGGTTATATTACGCTGAGAAGAGGTCTGCCACTCTGTCACAAGGATGATGTCATCAGTGATGTCATCAGTGATGTCATCTGAGATGTCATCAGTGATGTCACTGACCATGTCATGAGTGATGTAATATGTGACGTCATCAGCAGTGCATTGCAGGCGTGCAAGTTATAGTTAGCTGAGCTAACTATAACGGATGAAGTTCAAAGGTTTTGAATGACAGAAATGTTCAGCTAACTATAACATGTGTGAAACCTATGGTTTTTTCAATGAATTTGAAAGGTTTTTTAAATGCTAATTCCTAACTATAATGTGTGTGAAACCAATGTTTTTTTAGTGAATATATATATCTATCTATATATATATTCACTGAAAAAACCATAGGTTTCACACCAGTTATAGTTAGGAATTAGCATTTAAAAAACCTATTAAATTCACTGAAAAAACCATAGGTTTCACACCAGTTATAGTTAGCTGGAAATTTTACTGATATAAAACCATTGAAATTCCCACGTTATAGTTAGTCGGACTCACTATAACTTGCGCGTGCAATGCACTGCTGATGACATCACATATTACATCACTCATGACATGGTCAGTGACATCACTCATGACACCATCCTTGTGACATAGTGACAGACCTCCTTTCACTATAATGTAACCCTTGAGACACATATTCAAAAATAGAAACTGAAATTTTTTAAAAAATGGAGATACCTATATCAGTTACAACAAGCAATTCAGTAATTCCACTATCTATATACACATCCACTCATTCACCAATAGTTCTATATAGTCACTCATACATATACTCACTCATCATATGAAGTGATACACCTATACATCCTGTTACACACCGACATTCATCCAAAAGTTACTCACACACATATTCACACGTGCAAATAAACTATTGGACATCCATTTATTTGAATATAGAGTTATACACACACTTCCACCTTACTTCTATTTAAAATTACACATATTTATTCTCTTAAACAATCACTTATAGAAACACATACTTATTTAAACAGGAACTCTTACAATCTCTTACTCTCACATATACTCACTTATATACATCAATATTCATATATACTAGATTAAAACATATGTAGTTACTGATAAAGACACTAGTGAGACAGTCATTCACTCACTAACAAACACATATAGACACTCATCCACCCATACAGTCCTGTACATATGTTGTCTTCAAAACACATACAAACAAAGAGTCAGTCACTCATGCATCTATGTGCTAAGTAATACCCCCACCAAACCATATAGACACTCATACTGATACTAATAAAAATATCTAATAACCCATATACATACACATGAGTGGATGTGTATTAGATGGTGATATTACTGAATTGGTTGTTGTAACTGGTATGGGTATATCCACTTTTTTGAAAATATTAGTTTCTATTTTTGAATATGTGTTTCATGGGTTACATTACACTGAAAGGAGGTCTGTCACTGTGTCACAAGGATGGTGTCATCAGTGATGTCATGAGTGATGTCACTGACCATGTCATGAGTGATGTAATATGTGATGTCATCAGCAGTGCATTGCACGCGCAAGTTATAGTGAGTCCGACTAACTATAACGTGGGAATTTCAATGGTTTTATATCAGTAAAATTTCCAGCTAACTATAACTGGTGTGAAACCTATGGTTTTTTCAGTGAATTTAATAGGTTTTTTAAATGCTAATTCCTAACTATAACTGGTGTGAAACCTATGGTTTTTTCAGTGAATTTCATAGGTTTTTTAAATGCTAATTCCTAACTATAACTGGTGTGAAACCTATGGTTTTTTCAGTGAATTTCATAGGTTTTTTAAATGCTAATTCCTTTGTATATCGAGTTTCTAACCTTTTTTTTTTTTACAATTTGCTGTTTTTTTTTAAGTATTCATTTTTTCTTATAATTTTTTTCTTTTGCGCTCTGGGTGCGCGCTCCGGGAAGCTTTCAGCTAAGCTCTCCTGTAAGCTTCTCCGAGAGCTCATCTGAAAGCGCACCCAGAGCGCAACTGTCGTTCGTGAAAAAAAAATATGAATGAAAAGTTAATAATAATGCAAAACATTTCGTACCATACAAATAAAATTAGTTTTTTTTAATATGGAAAATGATTATGCATTTCTATAAAAGATTGATGACGTCACTTCGGCGCGCAACGTAAGTGCCCTCGGAAGCGCATACGTGCGCGGCGCATAAACGCACGGAAAAGCGCCTACGATCGCGCCACGTTTGCGCCCCGGAAGCGCCTACGATCGCGCTGCGTAAACGCACCCGGAAGTGCTCCGGAGCGCGCAGCGTAAACGCGTCGGGTCATGTGACCCTCAAATAACACTTTTCATTGGTTGCTAACAGTTTTTTTTTACAATGAATGAAATCCCCACCCATTTCCTTCACTTCTTCTTTCACTTTTGTGACTGAAAGACCTGCCTTTTTTGCTGCTCCATATTCCTGGATTCATCATGGCTGCCAGACCATCCAGCAGTGAAGATGACTTCATTGATGAAGAGCCTCCTACCCCAAAGGTGAAGGAACATTTCATTTGGAAATTTTTTAAGTTTCCAGAAGGCCAGAAGAAGGTGAATGCACCAAAAGTAGAGTGCAGGATCTGCAAACAGGTCCTGTCACGGGGTAACCCCCAAAAAAAATACTCTTTTGGGAACTTTACGATGATCCGACATGTGGAGAGGAGGCACCCCCAGAATTTTGCCCGGGAAAGTGTCAGGGCTCTGGCACAGGAGGTTCCCAGAGATGGGGCCTCTACATCAACAGGAGGAGCAACTTCTTCTGGAAGAGACCAATCTCAGGGGCAGGTAGCCAACATCCAACCTGCATTCAACCATGGGCTCGTCAGATGCAGATACTGCAATCAACTCCTCACCTATGGGGAGCAAAGTGTCCAGCTCATGGTTCGGGCATTAGAGAACCATCACTGCCCTTCCCACCCCTAATTTTTTTCTTTTCTTTTTGCTCCTGTTGAGCAGTTTCTATTCCCTGTTTTTGTTCCTCTTCAGTTAAAAGAAGAAAACCAAAAGTTCTTTTCAGAACTACCTCCAATTCTCATCAAAGAGCTATAATCTTAAAAAATGAAGAGTAAGTGAAATATAGTGCATTGATAATTGAAAGGAGAATGAGTAAGAAAGAACAGAAAGGTATGAGAGGTGAAAGGAAGTGAAGTAGGAGGAATGAAAGAAGGTGAGTGTTAGAAAAGAAAGTTATGACACAGTGAATAAACTGGAGTATTTCTGACATATCTGTAAACACAAAAGTAACGCATTGCAGGAGTGCGTCACAAAAGTGACGCAACTCCAGTAATGTGTCCTTTCACATGGAAAAAGCACCATGTGAAAGGTTTGCTGTGAAGCAGGCGCAAGATTTTGGCGCAACTGCATCCTAAAAGTGACGCACTGCGTCATTATTACCAAGCTTTTTGCAAGGAACACCCCCTCTGCATGCATTATACCTGACACTATTTTTTAAAAAGTGACGCATCTAGGTACATGGGTCACTTTTTAAAACTCTGCGCCATATTGTATCTGCATCAGGTATATTGTATGCAGAGGGGCAATCCCGCGCAAAAAGCTTGGTAATAACAACGTACTGAAATCTATGAGATTTCCCTGCGTCACTTTTAGGATGCTATTGCGTCAAAATTTTGCGCCGGCCTCGCATCACTTTTATGTTTACACATATGTCAGAAATACTGACGTATCTGTAGCTCCTTGCAACATGATTCGTCATACATTAAATATGACACATCTGGAATGTCATAAGGACTGTGGACAGAAAAGTGACGCATCACACCAGCAGTGTAATAAAATGTGCCTCGTTGCACTATATTTAAAGGATGCAACAGCATCCTAAAAGTGACGCAGTGAAATCTCAAACATTTCACTGCGTCGCTATTACAAAGCTTTTAGTGGGAGAACACCCCCTCTGCATGCATTATACCTCACGCAGATATAATGTGGCGCTTGATTTTAAAAAGTGACCCATCTACCTAGATACCTCACTTTTTAAATATAACGCAACGCGGCACATTTTTTTACACTACTGGTGCAATGCGTCACTTTTCTGTGCGCACTCCTTATGACATTCCAAGTAACGCATTGCTGGAGTGCGTCACAAAAGTGACGCAACTCCAGTAATGTGTCCTTTCAAATGGGGAAAGCAGCATATGAAAGGTCTTGCCTCAGTCTAACACCTGCTGTAAAGCAGGCACAAGATTTTGACGCAACAGCATCCTAAAACTGACGCAGTGAAATCTGAAAGATTTCACTGCGTCGCTATTACAAAGCTTTTTGCGGGAGAACACCCCCTCTGCATGCATTATACCTGACGCTATTTTTAAAAAGTGACGCATCTAGGTACATGGGTCACTTTTTAAAACTCTGCGCCATATTGTATCTGCAACATGATTCGTCATACATTAAATATGACACATCTGGAATGTCATAAGGAGTGCGCACAGAAAAGTGACGCATAACACCAGCAGTGTAATAAAATGTACCTCGTTGCACTATATTTAAAAAGTGACGCATCTAGATAGATGCGTCACTTTTTAAATATTGCATAACAATGCGCATTTTTTTACACCGCTGGTGCGTCACAAAAATTGACGCACAGGAAGCGCAAAACTAACAGCGCAAGGCCTTCATAAATATAATCCTGGATTTTCCCCGTGCTTCGCCGGTGCGCGTACCATGCGCTTCCCCCGCGCAAAACGAAAAAAAAATTTTAATGCCCTGCAGGACCCTATTTTAGTCCCTACATCAAACCTAGGGGGTCAGAGGGGGTCTACTCTTCCCCCTTATGGTCATTTGCCCCTTTTTTTTTCAAACCCCTTGTGTCTCGATTTTACCGAGACACAAGATGGCGGCCGCTCCGGACTGTTTAGAATGTTTACAGACAACTGAGAGCCAATCAGCTTCCTGCGCGCAAGTCGCGTGCCGCGCCTGGAGCGCACTCGGGTGCGCGCACGGGAGAGCGCCTATAGATATATATATTTTTTTGAACCTAAATTACTCAAAATCCACTGGAGCACATATCTTGAGACATAGCAAAGGCACATCGGGCTACCAGTCCCTACAATTTTGACAAGTTTGGTGGAAATCCATTCAGCCGTTCGGGCTAAAAGTGAAATCGACCGCCCTATGGAAATTAACATGGGGAAAACGCGTTTTGGGACCCCCCTTTTATCTCGGCCCCCGCTTGACGAATCCCCCCCAAACTTTCAGGGAAGGACCGGACCGCCATGAGACCATTTTCCTGAAAATTTCAGGCAGATTCGTCAACCGGCGCCAAAGTTATTCAAAATAGAATGTTGAGATTTAACATTGAAAATTATCCTAACTATAACTACCTACTGGCGACTGCCAGTAGGTAATATATATATATATATATATATATATATATATATATATATATATATATATATATATATATATATATATATATATATATATTCAATGAAAAAACCATAGGTTATAGTCCATATATAGTTAGGAATTTGCATTTACAAAACCTTGAAAATTCACTGAAAAAACCATTGGTTATAGACCATATATAGTTAGTGATTAGCATTTACAAAACCTTAATTTACTCGCACAAAACCATAGAAATTCCATATATAGTTAGAAGCGCTAACTATATATCGCGCACCCGCAATCCACTGCTGATGATGTCACATATTACATCATTCATGACATGGTCAGTGACATCACTGATGACATCACTGATGACATCTCAAATGACATCACTGATGACATCACTGATGACATCTCATTTGACATTACTGATCACATCACTGATGATATCATTCATGTGATAATACGATGAACCTCTTCAGACTCTAATATAACCTTAGATACAATCAGTGTAAACAGACACTCACAGACTGTCACTCATCCATGGAGTTACTCACACACCTAGTCAGTCATGCAAAGAATCAATCACACCTCGATTTCCTCAACTATACAGTTATACAAACTTTACTTATTCAAACATATACTAACACATATTTACTCTCTTATACAATCCCTGATACAAGTTCACAATGATCCATACAGTCAGTCACACATTCCCTGGCTCTTTTGCACAGTTATTTATATATGTCAAGTCTCACATGTACTGTGTTTTACATATGTACTTACTTTGACATGTAGCACTGAGATATCCATTCACTCACCAATACACTCATGCACACAGTCAACCGCCCATACAGCTGTTTCCACATGCACTTTTGAAACCATACATCTAGTGAATCAACTGCTCAGACATCTATGCACAGAGTCATACACCTCCCAGCCACCCACACACACACTCAGTCTCCCATACAAATACTTGGGCAACCAATCAATAACCCATATAGTTACTCATATAGCTACTTATCAACACATGCAACAGTTTACAGAACAACAGACATAATGATGCACAAATTAAGACAGTTTAGTCACTAACCCATGCACTCAGTGAGACACATTTAATCACTCACTCATACAGTCAGTCATGCACCTACTAAATCCTTCATCCAGACACTTATACATCCACTCATTCTTCAATATGTAAGACATATTTTAACTTTACAGAAACATACAGTCACTGGATGTTGTCATCAGTGATGTCATCAGTGATGTCACTGACCATGTCATGAATGATGTAATATGTGACATCATCAGCAGTGGATTGCGGGTGCGCGATATATAGTTAGCGCTTCTAACTATATATGGAATTTCTATGGTTTTGTGCGAGTAAATTAAGGTTTTGTAAATGCTAATCACTAACTATATATGGTCTATAACCAATGGTTTTTTCAGTGAATTTTCAAGGTTTTGTAAATGCAAATTCCTAACTATATATGGACTATAACCTATGGTTTTTTCATTGAATTTCAATGGTTTTTTAAAAGCTAATATCTGTAGCTGTAAAATATATTCTTCTTTAAATCTTGAAATATATTTTTCATGTTCTTTAGACAATTTTTTTAAAACATTTTTTTTTGTTTCGCTCCCAGTCCGCGAACCGGTCAGCTTTCCGTTTGCTCAATTTAAAGCCGCGGCTTAGTACGCGAACCAGTAAACGTTCCTTTAGCGTAACTGTTACGTTCGCATGACGTTTTGCGTTATTGCGTAATACGTCATTGGACGCGCCAAGTTAGCGGACCCGGAAGTGGACCGGAAAGCGGAGCAAAGCGCAAAACGTAAACACAGCAGGTCATGTGACTCGATAATTACACTTTTCATTGGTTCATTTCACTTTTGGTTTCCTAATGATGTAATACTTGGTCATGTGATATAAAATTAACACTTTTCATTGGTTTAGAATTTTTCCTTCTCCCAAATGATGAAAACCCCTCCTTCTTTCCTCACTCTGACTTTCATCTTGGTGAGAGAAAGACCTTTTTTGATTCATCAGCAATGGCTTCAATGGTTGCTTCTGCCAGTGTGCCCCCACCACCTCCTCCACCTCCTCATGGGAAGAAAAGACTACCTGCTTCACTAATTATAGAAGAGGAGGAAAATCAAGAAGAGGAGGAAGAGGAAGAAAATGACGAATTTTTGCCAGAGGAGCCCAGGAGATATAATAGGAAAGAAAATTATATCTGGCAATTTTTTAAATTTCCTGCTGACCAAAAAAAAGTAAATGCCAGATACGTCTTTTGTCGCATTTGCGGCGATCGTCTTTCAAGGGGCACAGACAAAAAGTACAGCTATGGCAATCATACAATGCACAGGCACATGAGTCGATGGCACCCTAACAATTACAGCAATGCCCAACTTCGCGACCAACAACAAAATCCCCCAGAAATGGCAAGAAGATCTGTTGTTCAGGAGGTATCGGGACCGGAGGCGAGGGAGGTGATCCCGAACATCCAAATCAACATGGGAGAAGTGAAGCAAGTCTGTGTGTGGTGCAACCAGACACTTTGCTTCCGCGAAAGTAGCATTATCCTTATAATGAGAGCCATCAACAATCATGTGTGCCCAAAACGCCCCAAAAAGTAAATTCTTCTTTTTTTTGTTGCTCCTGTTGAGCCGTCTTCGATGAATCATTTTTGTTTCCCCCCTCCCCCCAAAAAATAAAAAAAAATACAAAATGTTCAGAAAAAAACAAAAAAATATAAAAAATGTTCAGAAAACTAAAAAAAAAAATATAAAACAACAAAAACAAAAAAAACAGTTCTTTTCAGAACTACCTCCCCATTATTAAAAAAAATTGGTAGAATTTTTTGAACTCTGCCAAGCTCTATTTGTATTAGTTCGCTCCCAGTTCGCACTCCGGTACGCGAACTTTGAGCGTACCAAAAAAAATTTTTTAAAAAAAAGGAACAGTAAGTATAAGGAAAGGAAACAGACAGTTATGTTACAAAAAAAGACAGCTATAGGGAGTAAAGAAAAGATACTGTTACCCGCAATTCACTTCTGATCATGTCATATATTACATAATTTTTGACATGGTCAGTGAGATCATCAGCAGTGGATTGCGAGTAACAGTTTTTTCTGTTTACTTCCTATAGTTGTCTTTCTTGTAACATAAATGTCTTTTCCTATCCTTATACTTACTGTTCTTGTTTTAAAAATTTTTGGAGATCATTCAGAAACAGTAACATTAATAGAGACAGAATTAGTGAATAATAATGAAGAAGTATGAGAAGAGAGGGACTGAGAAAAATACTGGAAGGAGTAGAAAAATTAAGTAATAGAGAAAGAAAGGAGAGAAGTAGCAAACACAGGAAAGTAAAGATTAAAGAAATGAAGCAGTAGAACTAATAGATGTTAAATGTGATAGATTAAATGAATGATTGAGGGTGACGATAAGGTGTGTCCTCTCTAAAAGTTTGTTTAAGGTGAACCGTACTCTGGGTTGCATATCAAATTTATGCTTGTAGAAGAATACAGACGAGATAATAGATGTCAAGACCTACCATTGCAGTAAAACATGCCCACTTATTACATCAATCATAACATAGTCAGTGACATCAACAGCAGTGGAATGCAGGTTAAAAAAGTAGAAAACATTTACCTTATAATTCATGTTAACTTTTCAAGCAAATTTTTCATACATTCAATCTGTAAAAGAGAGAACAAACATTTCCAAAAATATTAAAACATGTATTTAAAAATTTGAAAAAAGAAGGGAAAAGGTTCAAGAAGAAACAGTTTTTAAACAACTTTGACACTTACAGAAACCTCTACTTCTCTACGACCCCTACACAATCCTAAAGATATTTATTTTAAACAAACAGTATCTTCATGCTGATGAAATGAGGCCTATTTTGAAACATGATGCTTCTTTTGCATTGCTTATGTCTCACAATAGTGATGCAATAACAGCGCAAAAGAGATGTAAAACCATCATAAAATTGTGTGAAACATTTTAAATGATTGTTTTAGGATGCAAATAAGATGTGTGCTTTCAAGAGCTTTCTTTGAGGTGAGGCCTATTTCTTTTTTTTTTAAAAAAAACAGTACCTAGAAGTACAGCACTATAAGCATTAAAATTGACACTTACAGAAGACTCAGCTTCTCCATATCTACCTCACATTTCTAAATGTATATCATAATTTCAAAAAGCATAACATTAATTATACATGTTAAATGGTTTATTTTTGCTGTTCTCAGAATGTATCAAATTTCACTTAAATCAGTGACTTGAAGGTATTCATCATGTAACAGCGGGGAAAAAAAACACAATCAAAATGACTGTGTTTAAAAAACCCATACAAACTAAGAAAACTGATTTCAAAACTCCTTAAAATTAACTTACTTTCAATTACGTCGAAGGATCTCCTATGAACAGCATCCACTCTGTTGTGCTATAAATATTTTCAGCCCGCCACTTTCTGAAAGAAAACCTCCATCGATACGAAAAATATGTTACCTAGAAAAAAAGACTTCTCTCATTCTATCACATGTTTCCACTAGGCCAAATCATGTTGCCGCGATTCGCAAGTCTTGTAATTCTTCCAATCAAATCCCGACATTTTCTATTTTCGCAACTTTCAAAAAGAAAACATTTGAGATTATTTTCACAATCCTGGACTACTAATATCTTACTCTTCTTTGTCACTCATGTTCTCCTTTTCCTATGACACTGATACTGCTTACTATGAAGCAGACTTACTTGCATCAGGTTTATATAGTTGGATTTTTAATCTAGACAGCATTGCAGACTTACATTCCCTCTACTTAAAATTTTGGTTTTAAAAACACCAGATAAAAATTTTTAAGGTCAAACGGCAATTTTTTTTTGAAAGTTACAACGGAATCATTGCAGAATGACCAGCCGTTTTGAGACTTTAAGTAAGCTGTATAATGTCCTGATGTTGTTGATAGACCATCGTGATAGATAATTGCTACAGTTACAAAAGTCCTCCCTGATATTGACAGCTGAGAAGCCACAATTTTTTTTATTAAAGTTGACAATTTTGATCCATCAGGCCTACATCGTTGGATCATTAAAATGACATACTGGCCATATCTACGTATAAATAATGTTGACATCATATCACATTTACATTGGCTACACTCCATGTTGTGATCCGCTGCATTTACTAGCTTATTAAAGGACACTGATTTACTGTCTGGCAAAGTTAAATATATAAATCTTTCTGAGTCTACACTAGTAGTACTTGATACCAAACAGTTATCGCAGTCATGCTGCCATTGATAAGAAAGCCCAAACAGGTGATCTACATCTACACCCTCATCTTGCAATACATCAAGCATATACATTAAAAACTCCTGACAATCTTGCTGATTATTTTCAGAGAAGTCTGTTTGACCTGAACATTCATCTAACAGATAACGAACTTCAGACACACTTTCTACTTTTGTTCGATCACTGCTACATTTCTCGAAAACAGAATTCAACAAACAGCATAAAATTTGTTCTGAATTCAACAGAATCTGTTCTCTTAAACTCTGTAGTGAAAAGAGAACATTAACCACTACATTTGCATAGCAGTTGACACCAGAACTGTTTTCAAATTGAAAACCGACAACATCTTCAACAGAATCCACTTTCTTTCTGGTAACAATTTTCGGTTCATTGACTTTTAGTCTTTTTGCAACAACCTCCCTACTATTACTGATATTTCTACGTTTCCGGCCTACCACACGTTTCTCAAACAAAGGATATTGAGGCAAATGTGGCGCATACTCTCTTCTTAACCTATTGTATTCCTTAACACAATCTAGATCCGCACAAATGTTTGTGACATCACAGTCAATCAAGTACAATCCCGATAAAGTTCTAACTCGTGACAATGCCACATATGCCATACCCTCCTTGAACACAGAACTGCCAATATTCACCAATGCACAGTCTACACTTAAACCTTGCGATTTATGGATTGTCACCGCATATGCCAAGCAAACAGGAAACTGTTTACGGCGAACATATAAGTCTTTAACAAGCAAAAACCTAGCAGAACAACGACCAATTTGCTGTACTTCCTCAATGCCATCAAATTTAATTCTTAAAAATTCTATTCCATCTCTATTTCTGTATTTCTCAAAATCAACAACATTACCCATTGATCCATTTACCAGACCTCTTTCTACATGTAAATTCCTTCTCAAAATGATTCGGCAATTTAAACACACATTCAAAGTCTTTTCAAAACCCGCTGTTTTGGATATAGTCTTCTCTAATGAATCCAATTTTGATTTCAAATTGTCTGATAAAATAATTGTTGATCCCATATGCTCTAATTTGTCGATAGCTTCAAGTTTCACAATCTCTTGCTTTTCTAAATTCAACATTTTGTTGTTGAAAATGGCACATTCTGCAAGAGTTGGCATCAAACATATCCCGGATTTCTTCTCAGTAATTCTCTGAAAAATATTCTCAGGCACAATCTCTTGTTTGGGATATAAATTTGTCAGTAATCGTGCATTTAAAGCTTCTTTCCCATGCTCGGTCACTTTTCCAATTCTAATATCTTGTAGAATATTCTTGTAATCTTCATCCTTTGCCTGACGCATATTTTCATGCAGTTCAGCATAATTGAAGTTTAACCATATATTGACGTTGCCAATGCTCCCTAGGCACTTCCTGGTATCTTCATGCGTGAGTATTTTGAACACAGGTTGACCTTTTACTGGTGTCAGCTGCAGAAGATCTCCAAAAACAATGATGTGTTTGCCACCAAATAACACATAATATTCAGTTTTAAGTACTTCTTGCATTCTCAAATGCACAAAGGCAAGCATGACATTGGAAACCATGCTTACTTCGTCAATGATAAGTAGTTTCATTTTCCTCAAGACTCTTGAAACTTCACAGCAAGCATCCCCAGATAACTTGTTGTATTGTAATTTGTTGTCATGCTCCACCGGCAGCATCAGTAGACGATGCAAAGTAATACCTTTAATGTTATGTGCTGCCAGTCCAGTAGGAGCGGTGACAACACAAGACAACGATGACTCAGTCCTTTCCTGCAAATAACAAGAAATTGCTTTAATGAGGAAACTTTTGCCAGTTCCCGCTTCTCCACTCACGTACAGTCGGACAGGCTTCAACAATGTACATGAGCACTCGTTCTTCTCATGACTTAATCCGTGCTCAATTTCCTTGGTAACTTCATCATATATTTTCCTCTGCTCAACGTTGAGTTGTTTTTCCAAGTCTTCTAAGTTAACTGAATCCTCCTGAGCATGTGCCATGGCTCTTTCTACTTCATTCATAGCAGTGGCAGCTTCATTTTCCAAGTGGATCTTGACTCAATGAAACAGAACTCTGACTGTCCTGAGAACTGTCTCTGGCAATCTCGGCTGCAATCATTGCTTCCTGCTCAATTTCCAAAGTAAGCATTTCTTGATATTTAGGAAAAGCAGGACATTCTATGGACTCCTTGGCTGCATTGAAAGAGTCTTCGTAACAGAGGAAATCTCCAAGCAGTTCCTCTTCTGTACGCCAAGGCTTGAAAAGTTGCAAAAGTGCTAAATAGAAAAACTCCTTTTTTTCTGGAGATTCGCCACTCAATTTTCGATGGTTTACTAATTGGCATTTTCTTTGCTTGACCAGACATCCCTCACTTCCAATTACAGCATACACTCCTTTCTCAATATCTTCTTTGATGTTCCTCTTGAATATATAATTTTGTAGAACCTCATATAGACAAACATTCTCAAGGTGACTGCTTCGATTTGGATAATATGTATCCAACATGTTGGTCTTCAAAATGTCGGTACTGTTTGGCTCCTTTTCCGCCAAATACTCAATTTCCCTGACAGGTTTTAGAACTCGATTTCGTGTTGCAGCAAGACCAAGACTTGCCCAAACGATACTCCTGGATTTGGCATAGAGACTGGCTGAAGACAAGCGGTCAGAACATTCGTAAGCTCCGATTTCTCGATGCGACAACATCTTCAGACTGAAACTGTACAATTTCTTGCTGAGGCTCTTTTCATGGGAAATGTCCTCCCACATATCCTTCAGTTCTGTCTTTTCTTTTTTGGTGATGTAAGATGTCACATACCGAGCCACAGCCATACAGTTGTCAGCCACAAACTGTATATCCATGTTAGCATTCCACATGGACAAAATCACTGGGTTGTAGTCATTGATGTACTTGGACTCTTCGTTCCTTTTCAAATTGTATGTATTCTTGGGTGATTTCCTCGTCACATTATGTCGCAGCGAGGACATCAAACTGTTCACTCTTCCTTTAGAAATCACCGGTCGTGGAAAGTTGAAACGACATTTGGTGTAGAACTTGTCCTTGTTTCTGAATTTACGACGACAGTACTTTCCACAACGATGGCTTTGGAAACGTAGAACTTGTTCTCTTAGGCTTTTCTTCTCCGTTGCATTTGGAACAGCACACGTAGAATACTGTTCTATGAAACTCATCACTAAGTCATCCGGATCTGTTCCAAATTTAGGTGCATCCTTGATCCACAACAACATATGTATATGAGGGGCACCTCTTGCTTGGTACTCCTTTCTCCAGAAGAAATCCAACACCTCTCCAAGAGGTGGATTCTTTTTATTTGTGATGAAAGACATCATAGCTTCAAATCTATGATTGAAGTACCTGCATACATTCACTGGATCCAAAGAACACAGTTCTCCAGGTGTCTTGAATTCAATGTTTTCAATATTTCCATTTGCCTCTCGTAGAAATTCAAGTAAGTCTTCCCAGCCATACTCGGCACAGCTCAGAGTGAGGAACCATGTCGGAGTTCCTAAGTTCCTCAACATACATTTTAAATCACCATGACGACGGTACCAGTACTCATTAGTACCACGCTGACACGCCATGAGATTAATTAAGTGAGAATCCAAAATACTGTCTTGGACATTGACTTTATGCATAAAGTCACTTGCCGAGATGTTTCGCATCTGTATACCACTTTTTAAGATGTGGTTCACTGCATATGACAGTCCAGACAGATCGCTTTCAAACAGGAGATGAAACAAATAGGGAATGCATTGACGAAACCTAGCATCTTCTGCATACAATCGTAAAGTCCGGTATTCAGACGCAGGAATTTGACGAGGTCGCTCATCATATCTTCCTCCTTGACCTGTGGGAAATAGCTGTGGGAAACACCGAGCTTCCAAACTTTCCTCCCAAACACTAATGGGACTCCCTTTGGCTTGTTTCATTTGAAACAACTCAATAGCATTCCCCATGACTTCCTTGGAATGCAAAGGATGAACACTATAATGTTCATGTATTTCTTCACTATTAGACACCTCTACTTTCTCAATTTGGCCAGCACACAAAACGCTATCCTCTTCATCACTTACTTCCTCTTCTGCAACATATACATTCTTATAGTACTTATTATTTTTCTTCAAATACAAAGTTGCATTTTTCACTTTCCTAACATCCACTAAATCTTGCCATATTTTCTTATTCTTTGTCGGAACCCCATTAACCAAGATAACCAGAGGTTCCTCTTCCACTTTCTCAACTCCAATTGTGTTAATGTTTTTGTTCAAATCTAGAGGCAAATAAACAACTCTTCCCTTTAATCCTCTCTGTAAATCTGCTGGAGGCAACTTCCCTGTCTTGGGCTCCATTCTTACAATAGCCTGAAAGGGATGGATACTTTGAATCAAAATAGATTCATAAGTATTTAAATCCTTCAATTCTGAAGGTATCTCAACCAATTCCAGATTATTATGAACTGCCCTAGCAGGCATCTGGTTTTGATTTAATTTATTACAACAATAAGTACACACACGTTGATCCACTCCCAAATCAACACAATTTTCTACCATCAAGTATGTGGCAAAATCCTTCCATTCACTATTATTTTCCCTTTCACTTTTTGCATATAAATCCACTAACTTAGTCTGATTCTTATAATAAGTGCGTCGACAACATACACAAGTGAAATTAGGCCTCTCACTTGATTTCATCTGAAACGTGGCAATTTCCTTCTGAAAATTATCTGAACTAGAAACCTGTATATTATCTTCAACATAACCCTCTACTTCTGGGTCAATTTGAACATTCTCATCTCTACTACCAAAGTAACAAAAGTCAATTTCTTCACAAATATTCTTCACATCTATTTCAGAACCATGCAAAAGAGCAGCACATAATTGTTTAAGCATAATTGCTGGACTCTTAGCATAATACAACATTCTCACTAATTTTCTCACTTTATTATGATGCACTGCTAGCATCCTGAAATGATGAAAAACACTCTGGCATACTCTCCTGGAAAGACAAGCCAGTGAATGACCACGCAAACCTGTCATTTGTCTCACTCTGCAAGGATCTAAATCTTGCAACAACTTCATTTTCTGCTTCAAACTTTTCTTATTAAATGTCCGTATAAAATCACAAAGCAAATTGATGGAAACCTGTCGCACACTGCAAATAGAACTACACTTCCAAATGTACACAGGACCCTTAGGACGTCTTCCTAAAACCTCATCACTTAGCGCCTCTTCTGTCTCTGTTGTCACAAGTTGTTCTTTTTCAACTGGAGAACCATCCTTCACTTCATAAGCTCGACCACTGGTGTCAACTGCAAACACCAAATCATTATCCTGAAAATAACTCTCCTCATTAAAAAATGCCTCACAACTAGAACTATGCATCCATTCTCCGGAAAAAACTTCACAAAAGTTAGTACGATTTACTACTCTCTTCCATCTACTTTTAGTTTTGAAATCAGAAATTACCTTGCTTAGTTTCCTAATTCTATTGATTACCAAAATAAACAACTTTCGCTTAATTTCAAAAGCATGATCAATAATTTTCTCTACATTTTTCTTCTTCTTATGAAATGCCGCTTTCTGTTGGCCTTTTTTTTTAAATATTTTTCAATAAATTAACTATTATCCTATTACGGAACATTCGATGTCGAATGTCCCTAAACTGTTCTTTCCTTCTACTATCATGCACAGAGTTATCTCTT
Organism: Lissotriton vulgaris; assembly: GCF_964263255.1. Classification (NCBI taxonomy): domain Eukaryota; kingdom Metazoa; phylum Chordata; class Amphibia; order Caudata; family Salamandridae; genus Lissotriton; species Lissotriton vulgaris. Next base: position 1,253,168,179 of record NC_141687.1, on the reverse strand, counting down.
CCTCTACCAGTAACATTTTTGATGGGTCTCTCCTTTCCATTTAAATTGCTTTTCTTTTTGAGGACTGAAACATTTTTTGGAGAAATACTTTTTTTATGACAAATATTTCTTAAGAATGATTTTGTGCTCTTACCCGGACCTTTCTTGGTGTTTTGACAAGTATTTGGGGAAGAGGACTGCTGCAATAAAACATCATCCTGCTGTCTTTGATGTTTTCTCGCCTTTCTCATTCTGTTTTTTGTAGGCATTTTCCAAACTATGAAAGAATCTGCAGTTGAATCTGTGGAAAAATGTATTAAAAAATGTTATTAACCACTATTACCAAACAGTAAATGAATAACAGTCATCTAAAACTTAATGCCCTACTAATTATTTAACATAGCAAATCTTTTGCACCAGCACTGCATCACAAAAATGACACTCAATGGTACAAAACAGGCATAGAACAATCATAAATCTCTCCCTAATATTTTAAATGATTAATTCAGAATGACGATAAGATGTAGCTTATCTAAAGGTTTGTTTAGGCCCAGATAAACATTGCTATTAGCAAGGTTTATCACAAATGCGATAAAAAACGGCCGCAATGCATGAATATCGCTGAAAAGTCAGCGATATTCATGCATTTTCCAGCAAATGCTCTTAGCCATGTTATCCACCTTCCATTGGATAACATGGCTAAGAACTGCTCGCAAATGCAAAAAAAAACGGCCGCAATGCATGAATATCGCTGATCAGTCAGCGATATTCATGCATTTTCCAGCAAATGCTCTTAGCCATATTATCCACTTCCCAATAAATAACATGGCTATGAACTGCTCAGGGCCCCATGAGGAACCCTATCCATTTTAAAAGGAAAACATAACATCAAAGACACTCAAATGCCTTATAAATATGGCCCAAAACAACCTATGAAGCTCTAACACTACATATCCAGAAATGTAATTGATTTCAAAATTCGTTTTTAAACACAGCATATAAATCAATTGTATACCTGCATTCATGAAGAAATGACTGAAAATGTCCTTGAGACACATGAAAGTGTTTTCTGGAATGCCCTAGCACCATTTTTGGGACACTATTAACATGGCTAGGTAACTCCCATAATCAAAATCTAAATTTGCCCAGCGCAATTGGGAGCGTATTTACAAGACACTTGCCCCATGAAGAACACTTTCCATTTAAAAAGGTAAACCACAATGCAAGAATATCGCTGAAAAGTCAGCAATATTCATGCATTTTCCAGCAAATGCTCTTAGCCATGTTATCCACCTTCCATTGGATAACATGGCTAAGAACTGCTTGCAAATGCAAAAAAAAAACGGCCGCAATGCATGAATATCGCTGAACAGTCAGCGATATTCAAGCATTTTCCAGCAAATGCTCTTAGCCATGTTATCCACCTTCCATTGGATAACATGGCTAAGAACTGCTCGCAAATGCAAAAAAAAACGGCTGCAATGCATGAATATCGCTGAACAGTCAGCGATATTCATGCATTTTCCAGCAAATGCTCTTAGCCATGTTATTCACTTCCCATTAAATAACATGGCTATGAACTGCTCAGGGCCCCATGAGGAACCCTATCCATTTTAAAAGGAAAACATAACATCAAAGACACTCAAATGCCTTATAAATATGGCCCAAAACAACCTATGAAGCTCTAACAGTACATATCCAGAAATGTAATTGATTTCAAAATTCGTTTTTAAACACAGCATATAAATTAATTGTATATCTGCATTCATGAAGAAATGACTGAAAATGTCCTTCAGACACATGAAAGTGTTTTCTGGAATGCCCTAGCACCATTTTTGGGACACTATTAACATGGCTAGGTAACTCCCATAATCAAAATCTAAATTTGCCAAGCGCAAGTGGGAGCATATTTACAAGACACTTGCCCCATGAAGAACACTTTCCATTTAAAAAGGTAAACATAACATCAAAGACACTAAAATGCATTCTAAATATGACCCCAAACAACCTATGAAGCTCTAACAGTACATATCCAGAAATGTAATTGATTTCAAAAATCGTTTTTAAACACAGCATATAAATCAATTGTATACCTGTTTTCAAGAGGAAAGGACTGAAAATGTCCTAGAGACACAGGAAAGCGTTTTCTTGAATGCCCTACCACCATTGTTTGGACATTATTAACATGGCTATGTAACTCCCATAATCAAAATCTAAATTTGCAAAGCACAAGTGGCAGCGTATTTACAAGAAATTTGCACCATGAAGAACGTAAAATAGCATAATAGACACTCAAATGCCTTATAAATATGACCCAAAACAACCTATAAAGCTCTAGCAGTACATATCCAGAAATGTAATTTATTTCTAAATTCGTTTTTAAAAACTACATATCTGTTTCAGCTTACATAACAGACCATGGAATGGGCTCCATGTACCACAATAACTTGTGTTACTGCATGCCAGAATGCTACACCGAATATGCAATTACAATTTCTCAAAGTAACAAAATCTATTTCTATATCACTACAGACAAAGCCACAGTTTAAAAACACAGCTTTCTTCATCATTTTCTCCTTAATTCATACTATTCTCTCTCTAAAATAAATAAATCTTTTCTCACCTTAGCAAATACTTTTTAAGTTTTGAAAACAGTCTCAGAAATACACCAAATTGTCTTCAGCAGAAGAAAAACGATGCACTCCAGAGGCTGCAGCTATTGAAAGCACAGAGAAACAGATATTCATTTCACATATCTCTCATATTAGCCAATCATAACTCTTCCCTCACTTTTTTCAAATCAAAACCCTTCCCCCCCTCTGCCCTCTCTGCCTTTTTTCCATAGCAACCACCTCCTGGAAGACCTCTCATGTTTGCAAATTCACACAACAATGTTTCAATTGAACTCTGAACTCTCAGTGCACCTGCGTATCCAGTGCAATCTTTCATTAAATGTTTCTTCCTTGACCATTCAAATTACATCTTTCAAAGAACACATCCATGCACCCTAACTTTCTGTTTTCAGAAATGGAAATGCACCAATCACTGCTAATGATTCATTAGCATTGGAAATCCACAGTTTTTTTTCTTTACAAACTCCTACTGTTTCAACTGCCCTTTCATTACCACACTTCATCTGACTGCAGAACAACCTTCTCCCACCATGTTTAAGGTCTGGATTGTTGGACATAGTTACATCCACTGGGCTCAAAGGTATGCTGAGAACAGAAATTTACACAACCTCAATTTACAGGATGTGGAAATTAAGTGGTTGGGCCAAAGAGGATTAAAATGTCACCAATTGATACCATTGGTGAAAACCTTTATGCATTTGCCAAAACCTGACCTGTTAATAGTGCACTGTGGAGGTAATGATTTGGGCACTTTGACAGGGGTAGGTCTGGAAATGCTTTTAAAGGACACCTTGGAGCAATTAATGGCACTTTTTCCTCAAACTGCTTTGGTATATTCCAATATATGCCAAAGACAGAAATGGAGGTGGTCCAACCAATTTTCTCCACAAATTGAGAAAGCGAGGAAGCATGTAAACAAATCTGTTTCAGCTTTCATGAGAGACCATGGAATGGGCTCTCTGTACAACAATAACTTGCGTTACTACATGCAAGATATCTACAGAGGAGATGGAGTTCACTTCTCAGATGAAGGCAACAGAATTTTCATTCTGAATTTAAGACTGTGCATTGGTACCTACTTATAAGTACCTAAATGTACTATAAACCCAAAAGCTCTTCTCAGAGCTACCCTTCATCTGATCACACACTTTTATTATTTTTTTTCTAACTTTTTTCTGTAATTTTCAACAAACTACGCTCAAAGAGCGCTATCCGGTACGCGAACTGGAAGCTAACCGCGCAAAATTTTTAAAAAAAATGTTTTTTCTTCGCACATATAGTCCTCCTCAGCCACCCTCAGAAAACGTAGGGGGACAAACTACTTGTACCATGCCCCCTTCTACCCATTCAGAACATTATTTACCCTCCATTTTATACCTTGATGTGACCAAAACACAAAATGGTGGACTCCCGTTACGCTCCTAGTTCGCGGACCGGACCGCTTTCCGGGAAGCGGTCTAAAAAAAGGTGGGAAAGTGATTCACAGAAAAACGACTAGAGACACTCTCACCAAATATAAATTAGCTCATACTACATAACAATCCCTTTCATTTTCACAAATTTGATTGAAATTTAATTTAGCCATTTAGCCTGTAGACCTCTCCAAGTACCGTGAGGTAAATTACTTCACAAAACACATCTGAAGTGTTGGAATTGACAACCAATGAAAATGTTACTTTCATTTTCTACTTTTATTACCTGACATTTGATTGGTTATATACTTGAATATATATAAAGGAAGAGAAGGAAACACAGCCATTTTGACTGCTACTTCTTGTTGTACATTACAATTGAATTATCACTAAACTCTTCAACTTGTTTGTAAAGGTAAGTTGTTATTTTTAAAACTAAAGTATATTGTACACTATAACTTAATATAGTAGACTTTTTCTGCTAGATATACACTATCCCTCTGTACTAGTAATGTATTTAGATAGACTTCTCTGTTATAGTTATGAATGGAGTTGACTTGTCTTGGTTAAATCACATACACTTTTTTATAGTCCTATTTCCACTCTGATACTATACACTGCCAAAAGATAAATTCACTGATAAAAAATGACTATCTAAAATTAATCCCAACAGTGCCCTATCTCTACTAATATATATTGTTTTAATCCAAATTTCAGGCAAAATGGAAGGCGAAAACCAAGTTTCTTTTGAAATGGACCTGCAAGAGAGCAGCCAGGAATTGATTGAACAAATTGACATGGAATTTATGGATGAAAGCTTGGATAATGAACTGCTACAATGTGTCCAAGCAGTAGATGCCCTCCTTGCAAATGAGGACATTTTACAACCTCACAGATTGCAAACAATATTTCAAGAAAATAATGACATTTCAGACACTGAAATGTTAGAAAGTTTAATAAATTATGAAAAACAATAAAAATTAAAAAAAAAATTAAAAAAAAGAAAACAAAAAAAAAACAAAAACAACAAACAAAACAACAAACAATTAACATTTAGTCTTTGAAAAGTATATCATTCTATTATCCTTAAAGTACGCTGCCTAGAACGCTTTCCGGTTCGCGTACTAGGCGCTCATCGCGAAAAAAAAAAAAGAAAAATTTTTTTTGAACCCTGCTGGGCCCTTTTAAAACCTCCACATAAAACCTAGGGGGTCAGGAAGGATCTACTATGCCCCCTTATGGAAATTTCCCCCTTTGTTTTGGCCTCCTCTTATCTCTCGATCCTACCGAGAGACAAGATGGCGGCCGCACCGGACTGTTTAGAATGTTGACAGACACCGAAGAGCCAATCAGCTTTCCGTGCGCAAAGTTCCGTTACGCGAAAAGTACGCGAACCAGATCGCTGCCCGGAGCGCTGTTACAGATATATATCTTGATTTAAACGTTAATTTCTCAAAATCCACTGGAGCACATATATTGAGACCTAGCAATGGCACATCGGCCTAACAGTCCCTACAATTTTGCCAAGTTTCGTGCAAATCCATTCAGCCGTTCGAGCTAAAAGTGAGTCCAACCGCCCTATGGAAAACTCAATGTTAAAAACGCGTTTTGGGACCCCCCTTTTTTCTCAACCCCCCCTTGACGACCCCCCCCCCAAATTTCCTGGAGCTGCTCAGAAACAAAATGTGCCATTTTCCTGAAAATTTCAGCCAATTCCGTCCACAAACGCCAAAGTTATTAGGCATAGAATTTTCAGAAATCCCATAGGGAAAAAATCCTAACTATATATACCTACTGGCGACCGCCAGTAGGTAATATATATATATATATATATATATATATATATATATGTATATATATATATATATATATATATATATTACCTACTGGCGGTCGCCAGTAGGTATATATAGTTAGGACCTAGTTTCCATAGGAAATCCGCAACATTCTATTGGGAATAACTTTGGCGCCGGTTGATCAATCTATGCGAATTTCTCAAAGAAGATGGCGCGTTACGCTCCGCTCCTTCCCTGAAAGTTTCAGGGGGATTCGTGAAGTGAGGGACGAGAAAAAAGGGGGGTTCCAAAACGTGTTTTCCCCATGCAATTTTCCATAGGACCTTTAGACACGGCTACAGCCCAAACGGCTGAACGGAATTACAAGAAATTTGGCAAAATGGTAGAGTCTGATTCGCAGATCACGCTTTTGCTTAAATGGTGTAAATCCCTCCAGTAGTTGCAGAGAAAATTCAAGTTGAAATCAATTATATATCTATAAGCGCGCACAGTGCGAGCACCGTGCGCGCACCATGCGAGCACCCCGCGATTTTTCAAAAAAAATAAATAATTTTTAGGGGCATAGGGGGTCCTTGTGGGACTTCCTGAGCAGGCCTAGAGGGTCAGGGTGCTTCTACCCTGCCCCCTTTTTGAGTTCTACACATTTGTTTTCCTGCTTTCCTGTGCCTTAGTCTACTGAGGCACAAGATGGCTGCCAACTGTTTCTGTTTTGGAGTGTTGATAGACAGTAGCAGCCAATCAGCATGCCTTCCAGAGAAAGTTGCATGCTCATTGGCTGTCAACACTACAAACCAGGAAGTGTTGGCATCCATCTTGTGCTAGGTAGACCGAGGCACAAAAGAAGCAGAGCTCACAGCCCACACAGCTCTCACAGCCCACACAGCTCTCACAGCCCACACAGCTCTCACAGCCCACACAGCTCTCACAGCCCACACAGCTCTCACAGCCAACACAGCTCTCCGGGCCCTCACAGCCCTCACAGCCCACGCAGCCCACACAGCCCTCACAGCCCACACAGCGCTCACAGCCAACACAGCCCATACAGCTCTCACAGCCCACACAGCTCTCTCAGCCCACACAGCTCTCACAGCCCACATGGCTCACACTCTCACAGCCCAAACAGCTCTCACAGCTCTCACAGCCCACAGAGACCTCACAGCCCACACAGTCCTCACAGCCCACACAGCTCTCACATCCCACACAGCTCTCACAGCCCACACAGCTCTCACAGCCCGCCTAGGTAGACCGAGGCACAAAAGAAGCAGAGCTCACAGCCCACACAGCTCTCACAGCCCACACAGCTCTCACAGCCCACACAGCTCTCACAGCCCACACAGCCCTCACAGCCCACACAGCCCACACAGCCCTCACAGCCCTCACAGCAGACACATCTCTCACAGCCAACACAGTTCTCACAGCCCCACAGGTCTCACAGCCCACACAGCTCTCACAGGCCTCACAGCCCTCACAGCCCACACAGCTCTCACAGCCCACACAGCTCTCACAGCCTTCACAGCCCACACAGCCCACACTCTCACAGCCCAAACAGCTCTCATAGCCCACACAGCTCCCACAGCCCACACAGCTCCCACAGCCCACACAGCTCTGGCAAAGATAATACCAGCAGAGAACAAGCACTGGCAAAGACAATAACGGCAGCAAACAAACACTGGCAAAGACAATAACGGCAGAAAAAAAAAGGCAAAGACAATAACGGCAGCAAAAAAAAAACATGGACAAAGGCAATACCATTAGCGAACCAACACTGGCAAAGATAAAACAATCAGGGGGGCAGGGGCACAAAAAAACGGCACAATCAGGGGACAGAAGGCCCAACAAACGGCACAATCAGTGGGCAGAAGGCAAGAAAAAAATGGCACAATTTGTGGGCAGAAGGCAACAAATACGGCACAATCAGGGAGCAGAAGGCAAAAAATACAGCACAATTAGGGTGCAGAAGGCAAGAAATATGGCACAATCAGGGTGCATGAGGCAGAAAATACGGCATAATCAGGGGGGCAGAAGCCAAGAAATACAGCACAATCAGGGGGGCAGAAGGCAAGAAATACGGCCCAATCAGAGAGCATCTTGCTCCGGTCCAAAAATCGGATCCCTAGGACTGCTCTGGTGGTCCCACAAGGATATTAACATATTTAAACGTTATCCGCTAATAGAATTTGCATTTTCAAAACCTTGCAAATTCACTGAAAAAAACATAGGTTTCAGGCCTTATTCAGGTAGGAATTGGCATTTAAAAAACCTTTGAAATTCACTGAAAAAACCATAGGTTTTAGGCCTTATATAGTTAGGAATTAACATATGAAAAACCATTGAAATTCACTGAAAAAACCATAGGTTTTAGGCCTTATATAGTTAGGAATTAGCATTTAAAAAACCTTGAAAATTCACTGAAAAAAACATAGGTAACTATATATTTCGCGCATTCGCAATCCACTGCTGATGATGTCACATATTACATCATTCATGATATGGTCAGTGACATCACTGATGACATCACTGATGACATCTCAAATGACATCACTGATGACATCACTGATGACATCATCCAGTGTCTGTGTGTTTTTGTAAAGTTTAAATATGTTTTACATATTGAAGAATGAGTGGATGTATATGGCTGAGATACCCGCCACCCCCTCTCGACACAATCCCCAAGGATGGGAAACCGGAAACAGTTCTGAACTTTTGGAAGGCGGGAGGGAGTGACCCTCCCGGCCGTATTTATTAAAATATGAAACAAAATCAAAACATTAAAATAACAGTTTCATTATGTACAATTTCATTTCCACATTACGATGTTTGGCTAACCTTAACATATTTCTAATACAAAGGTTCTCCTAGCCGAACTAACATCCTACAAAACATTTTAACTGGAAATTGTACATCCTAACGTTAAGGGCCAACGGCAAGGTCGTAACCGGTGTCAGATCCCTAAACCAGAATTACCCCCCCCACTTGCGAGGGGCGACCGCACAGAGGCTGTACCTCATGTGCATCTACCAATTTCCCTTGACTTGACGGGGGCCCCAATGAACTCGACGCCATTTACTGGTCATCCGAGGACTCGTGTGAGATGTCTAGAAGGTAGCGTAAACCCCCTCCCCACCCCACACAACTTACCACATCTGCCGTCGCAGGTGTCCTGGCACCAGGAAATTCCCAGGAGGGGCCCGTAGCCCCTCCTATCCAGGAAGGGGCCTTGACCGCCTTCCCTTTCCTTTCGGCGGCCCATCCTTAGAAGGGACCGCCTCCCCGTTGAGGGGCCAATGGCCACCTCCCCCGGGCGCTCCCATCCGTAATGGGTGACGCCCCCCCCATAGGGATCTTCCAATTACTGCTCACCGATCATGACCTTACCGCCCGACTAAAATAAATACGACAATTAACTAGAATTACTAAATTAAAAACAAAAAACAACCATAACTGCTTCACGTATGATTACTGATCAATACTAGTGCAAAATACTTTATTCGAAAAAACATACTGTAAAGAATCATTCACTTTATTGCATACTCAAATAACACTTCGATCATCACAACCTGCAAGAAATAGAGTTACCACATCAAAACTTTATTTCAAAACCACTTGCTGTCTTCAGGGGCTGGTGGGTGGGTCAAAATTGGCTCTTCGTTCCGTCTCGAGCTCACGTGCAGCGGGGAGGTGCAGCTTCAGAGCACGGGAACAAGAGGATGCTTTCTTGGCTTGTTGCTCCTTTTATCCGTCTTCGGGCGGGCGTAAACCCGCCTCCGCCCGCCTCCGGGGGCATGGCTGGCGGCTTCAGTGTCTAGGACAACCCACTCCAGGGCGGGAAAAAGTGCGCCCCGGCTACGCCGCTTCGGGCATACCAGCCGAGACTCGCCTCCCGCCCAAGATGGCCTCCAGGGGGGATCGGGGTACTCCACCATACGTTCGGGGGGACCGAGTGGTCGCCCCTTTCCATATGGCTGAGATACCCGCCACCCCCTCTCGACACAATCCCCAAGGATGATAAACCGGAAACAGTTCTGAACTTTTGGAAGGCGGGAGGGAGTGACCCTCCCGGCCGTATTTATTAAAATATGAAACAAAATCAAAACATTAAAATAACAGTTTCATATTATGTACAATTTCATTTCCACATTACGATGTTTGGCTAACCTTAACATATTTCTAATACAAAGGTTCTCCTAGCCGAACTAACATCCTACAAAACATTTTAACTTGAAATTGTACATCCTAACGTTAAGGGCCAACGGCAAGGTCGTAACCGGTGTCAGATCCCTAAACCAGAATTACCCCCCCCACTTGCGAGGGGCGACCGCACAGAGGCTGTACCTCATGTGCATCTACCAATTTCCCTTGACTTGACGGGGGCCCCAATGAACTCGATGCCATTTACTGGTCGTCCGAGGACTCGTGTGAGGTGTCTAGAAGGTAGCGTAAACCCCCTCCCCACCCCACACAACTTACCACATCTGCCGTCGCAGGTGTCCTGGCCCCGGGAAATTCCCAGGAGGGGCCCGTAGCCCCTCCTATCCAGGAAGGGGCCTTGACCGCCTTCCCTTTCCTTTCGGCGGCCCATCCTTAGAAGGGACCGCCTCCCCGTTGAGGGGCCAATGGCCACCTCCCCCGGGCGCTCCCATCCGTAATGGGTGACGCCCCCCCCATAGGGATCTTCCAATTACTGCTCACCGATCATGACCTTACCGCCACAGGCCGGATAGTTGACCGGCTATCCGGACCCCCCACAAAAAACTCCTGCCTAAAGGTCATGCTTTAAACTCTTTAGCCAAGCTATGAGGTCTCCTATGAGTAAGAAAGTTTTTGGTCTCTGTGCACACTTTTTTTAAATAAAGTTTTTTCTTGATACTTGTGATTCTTAGTTTAGCGCTACACGTTGTCACACGATGCCTAATCGTGTCCTTAATTGAGACGAATTGTGCGGAGGTTGATTAACTTCCACTAACAGTGCGCTGCAGTTCAACTAGAAACTTAACTTGTTTCTTCTCCTGTTTTTATTCCATTATTTACAAAAGTTCATGACTCCATTTTTTCATTACCTTAGAATTTTATTGATCAGTTATTTTTCTTCATTCATTAGAGAATATCTTAACAATTAATATCCTTGAATAGACATAATATCCTTTATAACTCTGCCCAATGCATTTCGGGTCAGGTCATGTGACCCTTCGTCAGGGGCCTGTGAAAGAGGACGAATACAGGACCATCACCTTCAATATCATATGCAAATAAAACATTTCTTTGATATGCAAACAATAAAATGAATATACAAATTAATATGCTAATATAATCATGACTATGTAGAAATAACCCAAAATTCAGACGGGTCCTAATGAAGTGAGCTAATGGTATGGTGGTCCGGGGCTTAAGTGAATAGCAAATAGGGGTAGGAATCGCCACGATACAAATACAGGCTACTGCATTAGTGTGCATAGGTTGGAAAAGCGCTTACGCGAGTGCGGGGTCAATTTTACGGCAAGGAACGAAAATTAGGTGCGTGTAATACCAGAATCGTGCACAAGCAATGGGGTAGCACTTACGCGAGTCAGTAGGATGTGAGTAATGCCGTGTTCAGCGGGCGGGTAAATCAGAATTGCTCTCCTGGATACCGGGCGGGTAAAGGAGGAATACTCGCGGTTATGTTTTTAAACAAGCAAGCTAGATTCCGATCACGTGAGCGCATTGTGGCAAAGGAAGTCGAGGAAAGACTTCTCATGGTATGATGTTGTCAAACATGTGGGAAACGGTGTCAAAAGTGAAAATAATGCATAATAACGGTGAGCGGTGTTTATGCTCAAAAATTAAATTTACATGAAACTTGGAAAACAGCACCCATCGTTTAAAATATGCTAGAGGACATGTAGAAACTAAAAAAGGACTAGAAGGAAAAAATAGCAATGGTAAAACCGAACAGTATGTGGTTAGACATGAATAAATGCAAAGAAATACTATTGAAATTCAAAACAACTATACATTCCAATGTACTGTACTGATAATTGTATTAGTGAAAATCAACAGTGAGATATATATAGTCACAAATGGAGATGCCAATCGGGCTTCTGTTTCATAGAGCATTAAGTGTCAAGAGTTCCACACGGGGGTTAGAAAAGTCCTTAATGATGCTTATTATAGGAAACATGAAAATTCTATCCGGTCATTCATCCCGGATGGCTGTAGACTGTTCAATTTCTTGATCCAGAAGAATTCGGCTCTTAGCCTTGGCTTTGTGGGGTCCATGTCACTGCGTTGTGGTATAGTCTCCAATACCGTGAATCTCAATTGGGAGATTTGGTGATTTGCTTCAGTCCAATGGTTAGCTATAGTTGATTTTTGGTTATGCAATCGGATATTTGATTTGTGTTCTGTTATCCGTACTTTAATTTTCCTTAATTTTCCTACGTATATCTTGCCACATGGGCATTTGATAGCATAGATGGTATTAGTGGTGTCACAGGTACTGTTGTGTTTTAGATCAATTTCATAGCCTTGAGTAGGATGTCTAAATTTGTTGCCCACTATAACGTTGTTACAGTGGGTGCAGTTGAAGCATTTACACATTCCTTTGAATTTTGATTTTTTCGTTTTATCAGGTGCTGTGGTTAAGATTTCTTTTAGATTTTTTGATCTTTGGAATGCGAATGTGATGTTTTCGTTGTACAAGTCTTTCAAATCAGGTTCCATTTTCATTAGATTCCAGTGAGTTTTGATGATCTTTTTGATTTTCATAGCTTCTGTAGAGTATTTCAGTACACATACTGTTTTTTGCTCAGTTAGGGTGGACTTAGGTAGAAAGAGTTTTTCTCTTGGGATAGTTTTGATTCTTTTCATAGATTCATCTAGAATTGTAGTTGGATATCCTCTTTCAAGGTATTTGTTAATTTGATCTTGCATAGAGATTTCCAATTGTAGTGGGTTTGATGTGATGCGTTTCAACCTGATCAGTTGTGATATAGGTAGATGTTTCTTCAGGGTGATAGGATGAAAACTTTGGAAATGTAGGCTTGAGTTCCTGTCAGTGGGCTTGATGTGGACTTGAGTGAGGAAGTTGAGGTCGGACATGTTGACTTTTACGTCCAAGAAAACAATGGATTCCTGGTGGATGTTGTGAGTGAATTTGATTCTTTCATATCTGGTGTTGATTGTACTGATGTTGTTTTCGAGTGTCATTTTGTCACCTTGCCATAGAAGAAAAATATCGTCTATGTATCTTCTAAATACTACTAGATTGTTTTTCCAGTCTGGGTTGTTTAGGATGAAGTCGGTCTCAAATTTAGACATGAAGATACATGCGTATGCTGGGGCTCCCCCAAAGCCCATGGATGTTCCATTACTTTGATTATAAAAACACTGTTTCCATTCGAAGTAACTGTGGAATAGGGCGAATTGCATTAATTCCAGAAGGAATATTTTATGACTTTCATCCATCTCATTTCTTTTGAGTAGGCTCCATTCCAAGGCTTCCATTCCTTTATTATGGGGGATCGAGGTGTAAAGCGAGGTCACGTCTATTGTACATAGCCAGTATTCTTTCCCTGGTAGAAGGACCACTTCATTTAGTATTTTTAGAAAATCCGTCGTGTCCTTTATGTATGTGTTACTTTCTTGAACAATTGGTTGAAGGAACCAGTCAATGTATTGTCCTAACGGTTCGGAGATTGAGCCGCAAGCAGAGACTATTGGTCTGAATGGTGGGTTTTTCTTATCCTTGTGGATTTTAGGTAACATGTACAGTTTGGGTCTTCTTGGATATTTTGTCTCAAGAAATTGATGGGTCTTTTTACTGATTATTTTCATGTCAAGTGCTTTGTCTGTTATCTGTTTTAATATGTTCTTGTATTCATCCGTCGGGTCAGTATCAAGTGGCATGTATGTGTTGATGTCTTTCACATGAGTGTTTACACTTTCAATGTAAAAATTGGTATCCATTACAATTAGGGCTCCCCCTTTGTCAGCTCTTTGGAAAGTCAATTCTGCCTTTTGGCTCAAGTTTTTTAAGATGTTCCATTCACGTGGTGAAAGATTCGTTCTCTTAGGTTTGGCAAATTTGATTTTTTGTAGGTCAGTTAATATCGATCGTTCAAAAGCTTCAATGGTTTTGTGGGTGATAGGTGCGCAAAATGTACTTTTTGGCTTAAATTCCTTGATTTGGTTGTCAGGCTCTTGAGATGGTAAATTTTCATGATTTTTAAAGAAATAGCGTAATTTTAAATTCCTGAAAAATTTGAAGAGAGCTATTTCTGTCTCGGCTGAAGTAGACTGGTAGGTAGGAACAAATGACGTACCTTTATTGAGAATTTTGATTTCAGTTTCATTGAGTTGTTTTTTAGAAATATTAATGACTAAGTCACTTTTGTTTGGCTCCTGGTGACTCTTTTCATTCTTTCTTCTTCCGTTTCTTTTGCCTCTCCTTGTTTTGTAGCTTGTGGTGTTTCGTTTGCTGCTGGGCTTATGTCTAAAAAAGCCGGTTTTTGGACTTGAGTTTGAGGCTTTTGTACTTCTGTTGTTTTTGAGGTAGATGGGGTTGTTGTTTTTAAAATTGGTTCTCTTGTTTTTGCGATGTCTGATTCTGACACTACGCTTTCTTGGGACGAGCCCACGTTTGATTTTGGTTGTCCTTGTGGTTGCTGCCATTTGCGTTGATTATAGATTTCAGCCCACGTGTATACCTCTTCCAATTTATAATCGATCGTATCACGTCGATATTTCCGAATCTTTCTGTCATTCACCTCTTTGGTGTATCTTTCAAGCATTTATTAAGAATTTGATACCATCTCTCGACGATCACAAGCACCAAAGAATTCCTCGGGGACTACGAATAGCCCTTAAACCGATGCTATGTAAAAATAATAAAAAGTTCATCGAGAGATGGTATCAAATTCTTAATAAATGCTCTCTAGATCTAATCCTATTAATAATTGAAGAATTATCAAAAGTCCTAAAAGAGCTAGAAGAGGAACTGGAAGGCATAAAAAGAGAATTGAATAAACAGGAAGATTTACAACAACTACTAGAAGATATCAATAAAAAACTTGAAAGATACACCAAAGAGGTGAATGACAGAAAGATTCGGAAATATCGACGTGATACGATCGATTATAAATTGGAAGAGGTATACACGTGGGCTGAAATCTATAATCAACGCAAATGGCAGCAACCACAAGGACAACCAAAATCAAACGTGGGCTCGTCCCAAGAAAGCGTAGTGTCAGAATCAGACATCGCAAAAACAAGAGAACCAATTTTAAAAACAACAACCCCATCTACCTCAAAAACAACAGAAGTACAAAAGCCTCAAACTCAAGTCCAAAAACCGGCTTTTTTAGACATAAGCCCAGCAGCAAACGAAACACCACAAGCTACAAAACAAGGAGAGGCAAAAGAAACGGAAGAAGAAAGAATGAAAAGAGTCACCAGGAGCCAAACAAAAGTGACTTAGTCATTAATATTTCTAAAAAACAACTCAATGAAACTGAAATCAAAATTCTCAATAAAGGTACGTCATTTGTTCCTACCTACCAGTCTAATTCAGCCGAGACAGAAATAGCTCTCTTCAAATTTTTCAGGAATTTAAAATTACGCTATTTCTTTAAAAATCATGAAAATTTACCATCTCAAGAGCCTGACAACCAAATCAAGGAATTTAAGCCAAAAAGTACATTTTGCGCACCTATCACCCACAAAACCATTGAAGCTTTTGAACGATCGATATTAACTGACCTACAAAAAATCAAATTTGCCAAACCTAAGAGAACGAATCTTTCACCACGTGAATGGAACATCTTAAAAAACTTGAGCCAAAAGGAAGAATTGACTTTCCAAAGAGCTGACAAAGGGGGAGCCCTAATTGTAATGGATACCAATTTTTACATTGAAAGTGTAAACACTCATGTGAAAGACATCAACACATACATGCCACTTGATACTGACCCGAAGGATGAATACAAGAACATATTAAAACAGATAACAGACAAAGCACTTGACATGAAAATAATCAGTAAAAAGACCCATCAATTTCTTGAGACAAAATATCCAAGAAGACCCAAACTGTACATGTTACCTAAAATCCACAAGGATAAGAAAAACCCACCATTCAGACCAATAGTCTCTACTTGCGGCTCAATCTCCGAACCGTTAGGACAATACATTGACTGGTTCCTTCAACCAATTGTTCAAGAAAGTAACACATACATAAAGGACACGACGGATTTTCTAAAAATACTAAATGAAGTGGTCCTTCTACCAGGGAAAGAATACTGGCTATGTACAATAGACGTGACCTCGCTTTACACCTCGATCCCCCATAATAAAGGAATGGAAGCCTTGGAATGGAGCCTACTCAAAAGAAATGAGATGGATGAAAGTCATAAAATATTCCTTCTGGAATTAATGCAATTCGCCCTATTCCACAGTTACTTCGAATGGAAACAGTGTTTTTATAATCAAAGTAATGGAACATCCATGGGCTTTGGGGGAGCCCCAGCATACGCATGTATCTTCATGTCTAAATTTGAGACCGACTTCATCCTAAACAACCCAGACTGGAAAAACAATCTAGTAGTATTTAGAAGATACATAGACGATATTTTTCTTCTATGGCAAGGTGACAAAATGACACTCGAAAACAACATCAGTACAATCAACACCAGATATGAAAGAATCAAATTCACTCACAACATCCACCAGGAATCCATTGTTTTCTTGGACGTAAAAGTCAACATGTCCGACCTCAACTTCCTCACTCAAGTCCACATCAAGCCCACTGACAGGAACTCAAGCCTACATTTCCAAAGTTTTCATCCTATCACCCTGAAGAAACATCTACCTATATCACAACTGATCAGGTTGAAACGCATCACATCAAACCCACTACAATTGGAAATCTCTATGCAAGATCAAATTAACAAATACCTTGAAAGAGGATATCCAACTACAATTCTAGATGAATCTATGAAAAGAATCAAAACTATCCCAAGAGAAAAACTCTTTCTACCTAAGTCCACCCTAACTGAGCAAAAAACAGTATGTGTACTGAAATACTCTACAGAAGCTATGAAAATCAAAAAGATCATCAAAACTCACTGGAATCTAATAAAAATGGAACCTGATTTGAAAGACTTGTACAACGAAAACATCACATTTGCATTCCAAAGATCAAAAAATCTAAAAGAAATCTTAACCACAGCACCTGATAAAACGAAAAAATCAAAATTCAAAGGAATGTGTAAATGCTTCAACTGCACCCACTGTAACAACGTTATAGTGGGCAACAAATTTAGACATCCTACTCAAGGCTATGAAATTGATCTAAAACACAACAGTACCTGTTTATTTATTTATTTATTAAGCAATTTGTATTGCGCAGACTAAACCCGAAGGTATCAAGGCGCCTATCAAAATCAATAAACAGAAAAAATACAGAATATAGAATGCCACCAATGCAGAATGCCACTAGGGGTATGCAAGTGTGAAGAGATGAGTTTTGAGCGTAGATCTAAAAATTTGCAGAGAGGGGCTGGATTTTACTTCGAGAGGGAGGGCATTCCACCACTTGGGTGCCAGAAAGGAAAAGGCCTTACCTCCCCATCTTACTTTTCTGACACGAGGTACAGAGAGGAGGAGTTTGTGACCGGAACGAAGATTTCTACTAGGGTTGTGCCGAGAAAGAATGGATCCCATACTTGTAAGGTTGGGTTTAGCAAGAGCTTTATACACCAGGCACAGGGATTTGAAACGGATCCGGTATTCAACATGGAGCCAGTGCAGTTGTTTTCGGGCTTCAGTGGCAGAGGCACGCTTAGGTAGGTCAAGAGCAAATCTCGCTGCCGCATTCTGGACCACCTGCAAGCGCTGTAGATGACTCTTGTTCAAGCCTGCATACAGCGCATTGCAGTAATCCAGACGCGAGCCCAGAAAAGCGACAGCAAGTTGCTTTCTTGCCTGGGGTGACAGGAAATGCCTGATTTTCCTCAGTGTGTGGATGATCCCCCAGCAGGTCGAAACAGTCCTGTTGACCTGTTGGCACATACTGAGGTTGGGGTCGATCATAACTCCCAGGTTTTTAGCTGACAGGGTGGGCTGGGGACATGCACCCAGCGAATCCGGCCACCACTCCGCCGACCAGATCGATTCCTTTCCACCAAAAACCATCACCTCCGTCTTCTCCCCATTCAGCTTTAGTGAATTGTGGATCATCCACTGGCCAACTGCCTCCATGCAGGATCTAAAATTTGCGGCAGTTGACGTAGCTGGCTGGGAGAGAGAGACTAGGATCTGGGTGTCGTCCGCATAGGACACTACCTCCATCCCAAAAGATCTGATAAGTCTGGCAAGGGGGGTCACGTAGATATTAAAAAGGGTAGGGCTAAGCGCTGACCCTTGGGGGACCCCACATTGCACAGACAGGGATGGAGATAGGAATGAGCCCAGCATTATCCTTTGTTCTCTGTGGTCGAGAAAAGAGGAAAGAAGTCCCAGAGCAGACCCGCAGACCCCAATTTCCCTTAGGCGAGATGTTAATACCGCAGGAGAAAGGGTGTCGAAGGCCGCAGTGAGGTCTAAAAGGATCAGGAGGGAGGTCTGACCCTCATCAACTCTGGTGCGGATGGTATCCAGCACTATGGTGAGGGCAGACTCGGTGCTATGTTCCCTCCTGAACCCATGCTGGGAGAGATCCAGACAGCCCGAGCTCTCCACAAATGCAGCCAGATGTTTATTTAAATAGGCTTCGAGCATCTTTGCGGGAGCCGGGAGCAGTGAAATGGGGCGAAAGTTCTTTAACACCCCGGGGTCCAGAGAAGGCTTTTTAAGCAAGGGTTTTACAACAGCATTTTTCCACTGTTGGGGAAAAATGCCTTCCTTCATCGCTCTGTTCATGATGTCAACCAGAGGAGGAAGGAGAGATTCTCTGCACTGCTTGAGGATCTTTAGCGGGCAGGCATCCAGCGGAGAACCAGATTTGGTTTTATCAAGCAGGATTTCAAGATCCTGACTGGAAAGAGGAGGAAAGGAAGTCAATTCCTGAGGCGGAGAGGATACCGCAACACTGGGTTCAGGGAGGGCAGGCAACAGAGGGACGGTGGTAAGGGATTTTTGGACCTCCAGAGCAGCGTAGATGTCAGCGATTTTAGACTGGAAAAAGGCCGCTATCTTATTGCACAGGTCCTGGGAGGCAACCACAGGATCCGGTGTCTGAAGTGTCGTAAGGGAATCGACAATCCTGAAGAGATCTCTAGGAGATGACACTGAGGAGGTGAGTGCCGTGAAGTATTCCTGCTTGGTCTTAATGACTTCAAGTTTATAGTTTTTAAGCAAGACCCTATGGGCTTCTCTGTCTTTAGAGGCCCCGCTAGAGTGCCATGCGCGCTCCTGTCTTCTTACTTCCTGTCTCCGAAGCCGGAGTTGTTCGGAGAACCAGGGGGCGGAGGGTCTTTTCCTTGCAGAATAGCAGGGCCTTGCGGGAGCAAGCTCCTCCATGGCTTCAGCAATGGTACTTTCAAATAGAGAGACCGCAGTGGAGGTATCTGCCTCCCGAGGAATGGACAGCCTAGTTGTCCATGGGAGGAAGGAGTCTTCCCTGATCTTTTTAAGGTTCCTTCGCACTTCCGTGGTGCTCGAGGCCCTTCTAATATATCCCTGTGCGGGATACAGCAGGTTGAAGGGAACGGCCAGATGGTCCGACCAGGAGAGGTGAAAAGGGCTAGCAACTGTCAACCTAGGATCGTTGGAAAAGATGCCATCAAGCGTGTGGCCCGCTCGGTGGGTGGGACCTTTCACCAGCTGGGTGAGTCCGCAGGCTGACATTATTTCTACCAAGGAGATCGTGTCGTGAGCCTCCAGTAGCTCAAGGTGAAAATTAAAATCACCTAGGATGGTCAGATTTTGTAGACCAAAATAGGGTTCCAGAACCTGCATCAGTTTCAACCCAAAGCCTGCTCTAGGACCAGGGGGGCGGTATATCAAGATTCCATTGAATGCTGGGTTAGCAGAATCCGAGAGGGAAAAGTATAAGACCTGAAATGTGTCCTTAGGATCAGAAAGGGGTATAGTGTGACAATGAAATATGTCCCGATAAAGAATGGCCAGTCCACCGCCAACACGGCCTGATCTGTCCAAGCGAGTAAGGCAGTAGCCCTCAGGGACCGCTTCAACCAGATCAGGACCGGAAGAGTCTTTGGCCCAGGTCTCGGTAATAAAGACCCAGGAAGGAGTCTTATCTAAGACCAATTCCTTGAATGCGACGTTGTTTTTAATAAGCGAGCGAGCGTTGAGAAGGAGACCGGACTCGCTAGGGTTTTTAGATGTTAATAGAGGGCAGGGTTCCGAAGGGACAGAGGCAGGAGTGAGTAGAGGCTCATCCGTCGGAGTCGTGAAGCACGCACAGCTGGGACGAATCAGATAATCCTCAGGTCTATAGCGATGAGAGCACAGGGCAGGAGCGGGCTTCAGCCGCAGCAACTCACCTATAGAATATTTCAGGACAGGGGCGCCTGTATTGTAGAGACCAGTGGTCCAGCCGTCCAGCCCGTCCTCAGCGCGGACGGGCGCAGATGGGCTGGACTCTGGCGTGACTCCGGCGGGCATCCGGCGCATCCGCTGTCGCATCCGCTACGCGGAGCGTCTAGTACCCCCTTTTATGTAGGCTAGAGCGCGAGAGCGCCAATCCCCACCCAAGATGGCCGCTGGGCAGCCCTCGCCTCCCCGGGACCGGCTCCCAGCGTCAATGCTCAGCTGGGAGCGGCCTAGGAGGTAGAGGAAGGTAGAATACGAATTATCAGGTGCAAATAAATTTTAAAACACAAGTGCCTCTTAAAAACGAGCGTCACTCGAAACGCGATCTAAAATAGGTATAAACCCTCTGCAATTCGGTCTGTGGCAGGGAGATTAAAGTAGAGTGCTGAAGAACCTCCGGCTTCCGCCTCAGAGGGTGAAAGGAGTCAGTTACACAATTACTACAAGAGCCCCCTTTTATGTAGGCTAGAGCGCGAGAGCGCCAATCCCCACCCAAGATGGCCGCTGGGCAGCCCTCGCCTCCCCGGGACCGGCTCCCAGCGTCAATGCTCAGCTGGGAGCGGCCTAGGAGGTAGAGGAAGGTAGAATACGAATTATCAGGTGCAAATAAATTTTAAAACACAAGTGCCTCTTAAAAACGAGCGTCACTCGAAACGCGATCTAAAATAGGTATGAACCCTCTGCAATTCGGTCTGTGGCAGGGAGATTAAAGTAGAGTGCTGAAGAACCTCCGGCTTCCGCCTCAGAGGGTGAAAGGAGTCAGTTACACAATTACTACAAGAGCCCCCTTTTATGTAGGCTAGAGCGCGAGAGCGCCAATCCCCACCCAAGATGGCCGCTGGGCAGCCCTCGCCTCCCCGGGACCGGCTCCCAGCGTCAATGCTCAGCTGGGAGCGGCCTAGGAGGTAGAGGAAGGTAGAATACGAATTATCAGGTGCAAATAAATTTTAAAACACAAGTGCCTCTTAAAAACGAGCGTCACTCGAAACGCGATCTAAAATAGGTATAAACCCTCTGCAATTCGGTCTGTGGCAGGGAGATTAAAGTAGAGTGCTGAAGAACCTCCGGCTTCCGCCTCAGAGGGTGAAAGGAGTCAGTTACACAATTACTACAAGAGCCCCCTTTTATGTAGGCTAGAGCGCGAGAGCGCCAATCCCCACCCAAGATGGCCGCTGGGCAGCCCTCGCCTCCCCGGGACCGGCTCCCAGCGTCAATGCTCAGCTGGGAGCGGCCTAGGAGGTAGAGGAAGGTAGAATACGAATTATCAGGTGCAAATAAATTTTAAAACACAAGTGCCTCTTAAAAACGAGCGTCACTCGAAACGCGATCTAAAATAGGTATAAACCCTCTGCAATTCGGTCTGTGGCAGGGAGATTAAAGTAGAGTGCTGAAGAACCTCCGGCTTCCGCCTCAGAGGGTGAAAGGAGTCAGTCAGTACCTGTGACACCACTAATACCATCTATGCTATCAAATGCCCATGTGGCAAGATATACGTAGGCCAGACGGAAAGGAAAATTAAAGTACGGATAACAGAACACAAATCAAATATCCGATTGCATAACCAAAAATCAACTATAGCTAACCATTGGACTGAAGCAAATCACCAAATCTCCCAATTGAGATTCACGGTATTGGAGACTATACCACAACGCAGTGACATGGACCCCACAAAGCAAAGGCTAAGAGCCGAATTCTTCTGGATCAAGAAATTGAACAGTCTACAGCCATCCGGGATGAATGACCGGATAGAATTTTCATGTTTCCTATAATAAGCATCATTAAGGACTTTTCTAACCCCCGTGTGGAACTCTTGACACTTAATGCTCTATGAAACAGAAGCCCGATTGGCATCTCCATTTGTGACTATATATATCTCACTGTTGATTTTCACTAATACAATTATCAGTACAGTACATTGGAATGTATAGTTGTTTTGAATTTCAATAGTATTTCTTTGCATTTATTCATGTCTAACCACATACTGTTCGGTTTTACCATTGCTATTTTTTCCTTCTAGTCCTTTTTTAGTTTCTACATGTCCTCTAGCATATTTTAAACGATGGGTGCTGTTTTCCAAGTTTCATGTAAATTTAATTTTTGAGCATAAACACCGCTCACCGTTATTATGCATTATTTTCACTTTTGACACCGTTTCCCACATGTTTGACAACATCATACCATGAGAAGTCTTTCCTCGACTTCCTTTGCCACAATGCGCTCACGTGATCGGAATCTAGCTTGCTTGTTTAAAAACATAACCGCGAGTATTCCTCCTTTACCCGCCCGGTATCCAGGAGAGCAATTCTGATTTACCCGCCCGCTGAACACGGCATTACTCACATCCTACTGACTCGCGTAAGTGCTACCCCATTGCTTGTGCACGATTCTGGTATTACACGCACCTAATTTTCGTTCCTTGCCGTAAAATTGACCCCCGCACTCGCGTAAGCGCTTTTCCAACCTATGCACACTAATGCAGTAGCCTGTATTTGTATCGTGGCGATTCCTACCCCTATTTGCTATTCACTTAAGCCCCGGACCACCATACCATTAGCTCACTTCATTAGGACCCGTCTGAATTTTGGGTTATTTCTACATAGTCATGATTATATTAGCATATTAATTTGTATATTCATTTTATTGTTTGCATATCAAAGAAATGTTTTATTTGCATATGATATTGAAGGTGATGGTCCTGTATTCGTCCTCTTTCACAGGCCCCTGACGAAGGGTCACATGACCTGACCCGAAATGCATTGGGCAGAGTTATAAAGGATATTATGTCTATTCAAGGATATTAATTGTTAAGATATTCTCTAATGAATGATGAAAAATAACTGATCAATAAAATTCTAAGGTAATGAAAAAATGGAGTCATGAACTTTTGTAAATAATGGAATAAAAACAGGAGAAGAAACAAGTTAAGTTTCTAGTTGAACTGCAGCGCACTGTTAGTGGAAGTTAATCAACCTCCGCACAATTCGTCTCCTATGAGTAACTCATTCCCCACCCGGGACAAATGGACCCCATCCCCCAAATACATACTGTCTCCCTTGATACAACCATGAGGAATAGAATGCAGTGCACTTGAACGAAACAATCTACCCAATTTGTTATTTACTTTCTTCACTGAATGATTTATAGCAGAAACCGAATTCGCCCCCGCCACACTTTACGTGGAATCATATGGGACCATGCAATTGTGCACCCTGGAACCCTTCTTGCCAACCAACTTACTGTGGAAAGCATCGCCTCGAGAAGAAGTCGCGTACCAGTGGTCACCAAATCGTTGCCCCCAAGATGGACTATGATTATAGATGGCGGTGACCTTGTCCGCCCTAACAAACCCTCGAAAAAGGATTGAAACCGGTCAATACAGAGCCCGCCCCTTCCGTAGAAGGTCACCCTGTACCCGTATTCCCCAGCCATGTGAATCATGTCACCTGCTTTGAATACGTCCGCGGCACGCCTCACGTATGAGTGGCCAACGACCCACACCACTTTTTCCGCAGCCGGTGATGTTTGACCGCTGGTTCCCAGGTGTCGGGTCGACTGCACAGTCCGCCCCGCCTCGTAAGCTTGCGAAACTGTAAACCAAACAAAAACAAGAAGCGTGAGTACATGATAGCAGCTTCACAACATGTGCAACCGCACATACCTTTTGTAACAATTCGAGGACCAACGCCCCAAACGTTTCACCTTTTCTACACTCAGACCCCTGGCTGTAGCCTCAGTAGCAGCCCCTATCCGAAAGGAATGGGTCCCAAACTTGCCGGGGTTCAAGCCCGCGGCCGAAATTGCCATTGCATGCACCCGCTGGAACTGAAACCTCGTCAGTGGGGTGGTGTCAGCGTGTCTCAACAAGGTCCCCTCCCATGATGCCACCCT
This sequence comes from Lissotriton vulgaris, assembly GCF_964263255.1. Classification (NCBI taxonomy): domain Eukaryota; kingdom Metazoa; phylum Chordata; class Amphibia; order Caudata; family Salamandridae; genus Lissotriton; species Lissotriton vulgaris. The sequence goes on along the minus strand of NC_141687.1, from coordinate 1,253,143,945 downwards.
CTGCGCTAAATATTCCTCTACGCAAACAACAGGGCACATGGGAGATCCGGGCATCCTATGTATGACTACGCAGTCCCCAACCGCACCCTGATCGGCCTTGGACCTGACAAACGAGACAGTCATCATCTCCCCCTTAACCTGAATGTGCTCTCGGCACAGTCCCCCCACCGTATCCTGCTTGTTCTTCGCCACCAGTTCGCTTACCCGCATTGCCCCATGGAATGCTAACGCAAAAGCGGCCCGGAATAACACTGTTTCATACTGGGATGAACATGTCGCAGGGAGTACGGATAATAACAGGGCCAATCTATCCAGACCTATCGGGTGCCTCTCATCTACTCTGCGACCCTCAAGGCGTTGCCACCCACGTAGCGCTTTCTGGACCACGAAAGACGCTGTCGGGTCCTGGATCCCATGAGCCCTTGCCATAAAGGAAATGGCGGCCCGATGCCTCTGGGCCGTAGCTACTGATTTGCCTGCCTGATGTAAAGACAGCAAAAATTTTACGACAAGCTCTTCCTGGCCCCAAAGCTCCCCCCTAGCAGAACCCAAAAAGGACCAATAGGAACGGAACGCCCCTTCATATGCCTTCCTTGTCCTGGGTGCTAAACTCTCTCCCACGAGGTTTTGTAGTTCGGGGCACCGAGAGACCAGAGAGCTTCGGGAAAGGGTGCCGCCACCGGGTCCGCTGTGGGCAGAAAACCCCAGAAGGCCTGCATACGGAAATGAGAAAGCGCATCAGCCGCTTGGTTCAGCACCCCCGGGACATGTCTTGCCCTAAAGAGCACATTCAACTGCATAAACAATAACACAATTTCTTTGAGCAGTCTCAGAATCCATTTGCAACGTGCTGCCTGACTATTGATACACTCAACCACGGTCATGTTATCAGACCAGAACACCACAGAGTGATCCCGGAACCCCTCAGGCCATGTTTTCAGGGCCACCAAAATGGGGAAGAGTTCGAGAAAAGCAATGTTACTCGTCAGCCCGCACTCGTGCCACCATGACGGCCATTTTTGAGCCGACCATTGCGTACCGAATATGGCGCCAAAACCTATACTCCCCGCCGAATCTGTCCACAGCCCCAGCTCCTCGGAGGACACCGCCGGCTTGTTCCAGACAATTCGACCATTGAAATCCGCCAGGAATGCCAACCAAATGCGCATGTCCTGGCAAATCTCTGCCGAGAGCCTCGTGCGGTGGTGTCCCTCCTTAAGACCAACCATGGCTTGTGCAATCGAGCGGGAAAAGGGGCGGGCCATTGGCATTACTCTTAGGGCAAGATTCAACTGGCCCACCGTTTGCTGCAATTGATGCAAGTTTACCTTAGTCTCTCGAATACATGTTTCAAGGGAGGCCCTGAATTTTACCACCTTTTCTTTGGGTAACCGAAAACAACCCTCCTCCGAGTCGAGCTCTATCCCAAGAAATTCGAGTGAAGTCGAGGGACCCACAGTCTTACCTGGTGCCAATGGCACACCAAAATGATTCATTAAGCCACAAAATTCTTTTAAAGCCTGTCCACATTCTGGATCCCCGGCTGCCCCCAGAAACAGAAAGTCATCGAGATAATGCATGACATGCTGAAAACCCGTCTTTCTTGTGAATACCCATTGCAGGAAACAACTGAACTTTTCAAAATAAGCACAAGATATAGAGCATCCCATTGGCATACATTTATCCATGTAATAGCGACCCTGAAACATGAAACCAAGGAGACGCTGATCGTCTGGGTGTACCGGGAGCAACCGGAACGCTGACTCGATGTCTGATTTGGCCATCAGCGCTCCGGGCCCCAGGCGATTCAACATGGCGACGGCCTCATCGAAAGATGCGTACCGCACCGAACACACTTCCGGGTCTATCGCATCATTCACGGAAAGACCTCGTGGGGCTGACAAATTATGTATTAGCCTAAACTCACCCGGGTCCTTCTTGGGGACCACCCCTAAGGGGGAACAAACAAAGTTAGCAACCGGTGGTAAATCGAATGGACCGGCAACCCGCCCTCGAGTCACCTCTTTCCCAATCTTTACCTGTACCACCGCCGTATGCTGCAGGACCGACAGTTGGTTCTTACAACTTGTTTTACCCTGAAAATCCCCCACTGGAATGCGGAAACCATACGAAAACCCGTCTCGCAACACCCCAGCGGAGACATGATCCGGGTATTCATTGAGCCACGGAATCATTGCCATGGTATCAACCGGGGTAGGTAAAGGCGCCCCTCGGACTATTTCAGACCTGTTTGGCACTTCCCCTACCACCGTTATCACCCGTTTTGGCTCTGCACATGGTCTCGGGATGAGAGGACTGTCCACACCCCCCACATTCGTGTCTAAACTTGCATGACCCCTGAGGCCTTGTACATTTTCCCCTGTTAAAATGCCAACAAATCCCCTTTTTACCTGCGTTGCCACTCGACTTCGAGTGATGCTCGTTACCTGCACCCGTCCGAAAGGGTGTCCCAGAGGTTTGGCGGGAAGACTCACCCCCGTTACCCCCCGACAATGGTACCTTTAACATGCCTGAATTCTCCATTTTTTGCCAAGAAATGGAGTCATAACAATCCCAGGTCAGAGCTGGGTCGTGCTCTTTGGCCTTCCTAAAAACATTGTCATAGCAAAACCACTGATTGCCCTCGTATGATTGAGAATACTCCATGATACGGGTCTGATATATGGGCAACTCGGGCAACAACTCAGGCCTTCGTTCACCCATAATTGAGGTAAATATGCCAAACGCTCTGCCCCAGTTACCTATGTTCTCATCAACCTTAAAGGCGGCCAATTTGGCGCGCCAAACACTCGGATGCAGAAGCTCTTTTTGGCCCTTCACATGTTCGATCTCGTAATGGTCGGTAAGCAAAGAAAACATGTTCACATACTTATCAGTCCAAATCTTTTCCTTAACTTCAAGTGGAACATGCTGGGCCACTTTCTCCCTCCGTGAGGGTACAGACCCCTTCCCCGCAATCGGCAGTAGCTGCTTACCTGAACTAGGAGCTGTAATTGCTGCCGAACTCGTGCCCGCTGCGGTCTCACCCACCAGAACCTGTGGGGGAACAGAAGATGGTGCCTTCGCAGCCTCTCTAGATTCTCGCAATTGCCTCATTACTGCCCTGGCGTCGTCCGCCGTGGTGCCTTCACTATCTTTTCCCAACCACGCTGCTAGTTGTGCAGCCAACTCGGGAGGCATATCCTCCCCGTTCACGGGGGTGACTACACCAGGGATCGGCTGCCCCTCCTTCGGAACCGGGATTGGCTCCTCTATCGGTGTATCGGGAACCGGGGCCTCCCCCCCAGATGCCCCCCTTTTGGACCTCTTGCCTCTCCCTCTGGGGACTACTCCCGGTAATGCTGGTCCGACGACTCGCTTCGGGCCTCCAACCCCGTTCATTGCCGCCATCTGCTTTTTCATCTCGGCCATGTCCTTTACGAGCATGCGGAGCATCTGATCGGTACCGACCCGCTTTCCAACCTTCTTGCCCGGCATTCTCCAACGAAGATATCTGAAAGAACAAGAACAAAATTACAACGCTCAAAATTGGCTCTTCGTTCCGTCTCGAGCTCACGTGCAGTGGGGAGGTGCAGCTTCAGAGCACGGGAACAAGAGGATGCTTTCTTGGCTTGTTGCTCCTTTTATCCGTCTTCGGGCGGGCGTAAACCCGCCTCCGCCCGCCTCCGGGGGCGTGGCTGGCGGCTTCAGTGTCTAGGACAACCCACTCCAGGGCGGGAAAAAGCGCGCCCCGGCTACGCCGCTTCGGGCATACCAGCCGAGACTCGCCTCCCGCCCAAGATGGCCTCCCGGGGGGATCGGGGTACTCCACCATACGTTCGGGGGGACCGAGTGGTCGCCCCTTTCCATAAGAGTATGGATGAAGGATTTGATTGTATAAGTGAGTAAGAATGTGTTAGTATATCTGTGAAAATGTAAGCTGTTCTGTGTTTAACTGTATAGATGAAGAAATCAAAGTGTGATTGATTCTTTACAGGACTGACTAGGTGTGTGACTAACTCCATGGATGAGTGGCAGTGTGTGAGTGTCTGCATAGGTGTGTGAGTGCATATGATAGTGTTGTAATAATGAGTGACTGTATGTACGAGTGATTGTATGGCTGAATGAGTGAATGTGTGTGTAGACGTAGGAATCAGTGAGTGCGTATGTAGTAACTGGTATTCGTGTGTCAATGGTTTCAAAAATGATTCTCTGTATTTAACACTAGGTGTAACAGAGGTTATATTAGAGTGTAAGGAGGAGCATTGTATTATCACATGAAGTATATCATCAGTGGTGTGATCATTGATGTCAAATTAGATGTCATCAGTGATGTCATCAGTGATGTCATTTGAGATGTCATCAGTGATGTCATCAGTGATGTCACTGACCATGTCATGAATGATGTAATATGTGACATCATCAGCAGTGGATTGCGAATGCGCAAAATATATAGTTAGTTCAACTAACTATATAGGAGCAATTTCAGTGGTTAATTCCTAACTATATAGGGACTGAAACCTATGTTTTTTTCAGTGAATTTTCAAGGTTTTTTAAATGCTAATTCCTAACTATATAAGGCCTAAAACCTATGGTTTTTTCAGTGAATATATATATATATATATATATATATATATATATATATATATATATATATATATATATATATATATATATATATATATATATATATATATATATATATATATATATATATATATATATATATATATATATATATATTTATATATATATTACCTACTGGCTATCGCCAGTAGGTATATATAGTTAGGATTAATTCCCTATGGGATTTCTGAAAATTCTATGTCTAATAACTTTGGCGTTTGTGGACGGAATCGGCTGAAATTTTCAGGAAAATGGCACATTTTGTTTCTGAGCAGCCCCTGAAAATTTGGTGGGGTTTCGTCAAGGGGGGGCTGAGAAAAAAGGGGGGTCCCAAAACGCGTTTTTTACATTGAGTTTTCCATAGGGCGGTTGGCCGCACTTTTAGCTCGAACGGCTGAATGGATTTGCACGAAACTTGGCAAAATTGTAGGGACTGGTAGCCCGATGTGCCTTTGCTAGGTCTCAATATATGTGCTTCAGTGGATTTTGAGAAATTAATGTTTAAATCAAGATATATCTGTAACAGCGCTCCGGGCAGCGATCCGGTCCGCTTACTTTTCGCGTTTCGGAACTTTGCGCGCAGAAAGCTGATTGGCTCTCCGGTGTCTGTCAACATTCTAAACAGTCCGGAGCGGCCGCCATCTTGTCTCTCGGTAGGATCGAGAGAGAAGAAGAGGTGAAAAACGAAAGGGGAATTTAATGAAAGGGGGCAAGGTATCCCCCTCTTGACCCCCTAGGAATGTTGTTGGGGTTATTAAAGGGTCCCGTGGGGAAAAGGAAAAAAAAATTATTTTTCACGGTAGAAGCGCTTCACGGGCCGCGAACTGGGCCGCAAACTGGTAGCGAAACGGGAATTCGCCATTTTGTGCTTCGTTAATTAAATTACTAGGTATAAGGGGGTGCGGGAGACGTATCCTAATCCCCTATGTTTCCTGAGGGTGGCTGAGGAGGCTGATATATGTTGATACATCTCTTCCAGCGGCTGTGCGTGAGCTTTTTTTTATTTTGCTGCGTGACAGTCCGGAGCGGCCGCCATCTTGTCTCTCGGTAGGATCGAGAGAGAAGAAGAGGTGAAAAACTAAGGGGGAATTTAATGAAAGGGGGCAAGGTATCCCCCTCTTGACCCCCTAGGAATGTTGTTGGGGTTATTAAAGGGTCCCGTGGGGATAAGAAAAAAAAATGATTTTTCACGGTAGAAGCGCTTCACGGGCCGCGAACTGGGCCGCAAACTGGTAGCGAAACGGGAATTCGCCATTTTGTGCTTCGTTAATTAAATTACTAGGTATAAGGGGGTGCGGGAGACGTATCCTAATCCCCTATGTTTCCTGAGGGTGGCTGAGGAGGCTGATATATGTTGATACATCTCTTTCAGCGGCTGCGCCATCTTGCCTTTTTTCCAATGCCACAATTTTGTCGTGCACGGCAGCCATTTTAGATGCCAGGCTGGTCCCAGGCTATCACCTACCCCTGCGGATGTAGTTTATGGCCCCAGCTGTAGAGAATTCAGACATGCCAACCCTCCTGATTCAGGCGTGTGACTACTGATTTCAGTGCTAGTCTCCCGCCTCCCAATTTCTGCAAGCAAAAACCCGGGGGCATATTACGAACAACTAGCGATAATTTTTGTCTCTAACTTGTTTAGAGACAAAAATTATCGCCGCACATCGGCGATTTTTATCGCAGATAAACCTTGCTATTATCGCAGAAAAGTCAGCGATATTCATGCATTATCGAGCAAATGCTCTTAGCCATGTTATCCACCTCCCATTGGATAACATGGCTAAGAACTGCTCAGGGCAGGTGTTAGATTTTGGAGATATTCGCGCTTAGCGCGAATATCTCCAAAAGTTGGTAATAGAAGATAGCGATGTTAGGGACTGTTTCCAGTCGCTAACATCTTGGTACGCCACTTTGCATGTCATTAGTGATAAGTATCACTGACATGCAAAGCGGGGCCCAAGATGGTCGCTATCTCCTTTTAGCTGTCACTAACTGGTGTTAGCGACAGCTTGGTAATAGGGAGATAATTTTATCTCCGCTTTCATGGCTTTTAAAGCCAAAAAAGCGGAGATAAACCCCCTTGATAATATGCCCCACGATTCCTTGGGGGTTTCAGCTGACAGGGCTTGGTATTGTGTTACATGGTAATTTTTCCAGGAAACGTCAGAGGGTCGATGCAGGGGTTCTAGAAGAGGTGATAAACCATTTAAGCCTCATGAACAAGCGCATGGTCTTTTAAAGATTTGTGAAGTACTCGGGGCGGCGGTGTGTGTGTGCCCTCTTTTAGGAGCGGGCGGGGGGGCACTGCCAGCAACTTGCCAGGTCAGGTAGTGTTCAACACGTGCATCACCCTTTCTCTGCCTGCTATTGCGCTCCATGCTTCGGAAAGGTAAGAAAAAGAACGTGCATTTGAGTTTGAAATGTCCGATCCTGCAGCAGCACACTTCCAAAGCCCACACATGACAATAACCCGATTCAAGGCCCCATTCACCCGTTTTTAAAAAAATAGATAACACTCCAACAAAGTAAGATTATAAAACTTTATTAACTATTAACTATAACGAACGGAACAAAAACTAAAAACATTTAAACATTTTTCAACACAAAAAGCAACAATGGTTAGAAGCTGTCTTTTGTGCGAATAGTCCCAAGGCAGCACAACGTGCAGAGTTCTGGACGGCACCCAGGTGATGTCGCCTGGATGCCGCACTGGTTTTGGGATCCTACAATGCAGCACAGAAAAACAGCGTGGGGCGTCCCGGGTGGTGCGGGGGGAGGCCTCGTCAGTAGCGGTCTGTTGTGCGAATAGTCCCAAGGCAGCAGAACGCGTTGAGATGTTGATGGGACTGTGTCCAGTGTCACATGGCTGACACAACATGTACGACAGGCACCCAGGTGATGTCCAGTAAACTGCCGCACTGGTTTTGGTATCCTACAATGCTGCTCCGAAAATTGGCGTGCGGCGGCCCAGGGGTGGGGGAGGCGGCGTGAACGGGCCTCCCCAGGTGGCGGCCATCTAGCTGAGTTGCGCCCGCTCTTGCGGCTACAGCGTCTCGCTCACCATGTTGTTGAGTTGCTCCCACTCTTGCAGTGCAGCGATAGGCGGCTGCCACATGGCTCTTAAAATGGCGGACGGCTCCTCGGTTTTGGGCCTGGTCCACTGAAATGGCCCTGGGACACCTTGGAACTTGGACGCTTGCCTGCTAGGGCTTGGGCTCCATTCTCGAAAAGCGTCCCCTCAGCCGTGAAGATTCTACAAAAGTCTTGGGGGCCCCCGACTCCCGCAGGCTTCCGGTGGGGAGCGGCTGCCATGATTGCTCGCGGAATGACCACGACGGAGCCACGAGATGGTGGTGCTCTCATGCTGACGCCAGCTTCAGTCTGAATGATTCAGAAACAAGGTGGGGCTTTCATCGTTTGGGAAAAAAAAAAATTCTAAACCAATGAAAAGTGTTATTTTTAGGTCATATGACCAAGCCTTCCATCTTTAGGAAACCAAAAGTAAAATGAACCAATGAAAAGTTTTATAAACAAGTCACATGACCTGTTATGCGGCATAGGGCTACAAAAAGCGTAGAAAATCCGTTGGCACGTGAGGCGGCGTCAGTAGCGGACCCATGTGCGAATAGGCCGAAGGCAGCACAACGCGCCGAGATTCGGATGGCACCGAGGTGGTGTCCAGCAAATTGCCGCACTGGTTTGGCCATCCTACAATGCTGCGCCGAAAGACGGCGTGTCCAGCTGAGTTGCGGTCACTGTTGCGGTACAGTGACTCGAACGCGCCGAGATCCGGATGGCACCGAGGTGGTGTCCAGCAAATTGCAGCACTGGTGTGGCCATCCTACAATGCTGCGCCGAAAGACGGCGTGTCCAGCTAAGTTGCGGTCACTGTTGCGTTACAGTGACTCGAACGCGCCGAGATCCGGATGGCACCGAGGTGGTGTCCAGCAAATTGCCGCACTGGTGTGGCCATCCTACAATGCTGCGCCGAAAGATGGCGTGTCCAGCTGAGTTGCGGTCACTCTTGCGGTACAGTGAGTCGAACGCGCCGAGATCTGGATGGCCCCGATGTTGTGTCCAGCAAGTTGCCGCACTGGTGTGGCCATCCTACAATGCTGCGCCGAAAGTCGGCGTGGGGTGCCCCGTTGGCTTATGAGGTGATGTCAGTAGTGGACTGATGTGTGAATAGGTCGGAACCAGCACAAGGCGCCAAGATCCGAATGGCAAGTCCTGGATGTTGAGTGCCTCATTTGAGAGTTCTGAGCAGTGCTTGTAAGACTGTCTGAAGCTTATTTGCACCTGCTGCAGCTTCACTATTGCCCTGGTGTGGCCAAAGGTGGCACATGACATAGGCGTCCGGCTCCCGAGGTGCGGCGGAACTTTTTTCCTTTTCCTTTCTGCTTCTTTTCCTACAATCCGTTTCATCTGAAGACACGACCAGGTCCCTGAATGTGTGCAGCGGGACGCTATTGATTGAATGAAAATGGCGGCTTGACACAAAGCTGACTCAAGCGTTACTGTTGATGCTATACAGACAAAAATTGGTTTTCAGTTTTACATTCTTCAGGTTTTTTTTTTCCATCCAAGTCTGATTGAGAGTTTGTAGAAAAATGGCTTCAGATTTTCCACATACTACTCTTCAACATTCTTCCTAAATGTAACAATGTGAAACTCACTAGGAGAATGGCTGTTTCTGTTTCCTTTCAAAATGCTGCCAACACTATTTTCTGAATGGAAGACACCATCTTGTAGCATAAAGGGCCGAAAGGGGTTCTGGTCTGGCCGATGGTTGGTGGAGACATTTTGACTATATCTTGGACCTGCCCGGCCTCGCCCAAAATGGCGCCTGTATAAATGGGACTCGTAACTCCTTGCCCGCAAATGTATATCTAGAAAATGTTATTGTAAGTGGCTGTATCGTATTTTAATTACAAAATGTACGTCCACCGATTCCGCAACTGTTAGACACCTTTGTTCTTGCAACCTAATGGCCCGCTCGTTATGTTCTTCTACAGTGTAAATGTCTCCTCATCATATACGATTTCAGTTTGCTCCGTGGCCGGCCCACGTGGTTATAGGCCCGTATTTGTATACTGATATTTTCACAATAAAGGTTTTTAAAACAAAACACGGTAGTAGTATTTACATTGGTAAAGTTTTTACTTTTAGTCACTGTTTTCGAATCAGTAAAGGCAAGTGAAATAAAGCAGTCCAATTACATGACGGATAAAAGGTATAATATGTAGGAACGCAGTAAAGATAAATGCTTAAGGGCAGTTGTGTTTTTCATGTCTGCAATATAAAGTGATCGATAAGAATCTGATAATCAGGCGTATCGGCGACTAAGATAGCAGGCCGAATCTCTTTTACTCAACGGCTCCGTTATGGAAGGAAGAAACGCCCTTTTTCTCGAAAAAGGAATATATTTTACTTATAAGACAGTTGTAAATTTTCCGGAAAAAGTACATTAGCCTGGAATATTATAACATATGTTTGAAAAAAAAATATTGTTCGAAAACAATAAAAAGCGTAATTTTTAGGTCATATGACCAAGCTTTTCATCATTAAATTAACAAAAGTAAAATGAACCAATGAAAAGTTTTATTAACAAGTCACATGTCCTGTTATGCTTACGTTACGCGCTGCGCGCCGCGCCGCGGATCACTTCCGGGTGCGGTAACGCGGCGTGTCATATAACGCATTACGCGACAACGTAGGTCAAGAATATAGTCAAAATGTCTCCACCAACCAGCGTTCGGAACACAACTCCTTTCAGCAGTCCAAAAAGTTCTGTTAAATGACAACAGAGGGGACAGGCAACAAGAACCATCAGTCAAAGAGGGGAGGGCAAGTTCTTCTCTTCCGGGTCATGTTGGGGCGCTACCGGAACTGATCGAATTGGTAGTCTACAGTGTTTCTGGATGTTTCAGACTAAAGCTGGCGTCAGCATGAGACCACTACCATCTCGTAGCTCCGTCGTGGCCATTCCACGAGCAATCATGGCAGCCGCTCCCCACCAGAAGCCTGCGGGAGTCGGAGGCCCCCAAGACTTTTGTAGAATCTTCACGGCTGAGGGGACGCTTTTCGAGAATGGGACCCAAGCCCTATCAGGGAAGCGTCCGAGTTCAAAGGTGTCCCAGGGCCATTTTAGTGGACCAGGCCCAAAACCGAAGAGCCGGCCGCCATTTTGAGAGTCCTGTGGCAGCCGCCTATCGCTGCACCGCAAGAGTGGGCGCAATTCAGCTGGATGGTGGGCAAGACGCTGTAGCCGCAAGAGTGGGCGCAACTCAGCTGGATGGGACAAGGTTCAGAATTGAAGAGTCATCAAAAGGCAAAAAGTTCCGCCGGATCCCGGGAGCCGGCGGCCTATGTCGGGGGCAATCTCAGGCTACACCAGTGCTATAAGACTTGGGGAGGGTGTCGGAGCCAAGCGTCTTCTCCGAGTCCATGGCCATCACACCGCCCCTCAGGGGCCTCCGTCAAGCTGTTTAGGAAGGTAACATATCACATTGTTTTCTAATGCAGTCAGGTCCACAAACGACACTCACTTACTTTGAGAATAGTGAAGCTGCAGTAGGTGGAAATAAGCTTCAGACAGTGTTACAAGCGCTGCTCAGAACTCTTAACTATGGCACCCAACATCCAGAACTTATGCTATTTGAGAATGGCAGTGACATCGAAGCATCTCAGGGACCAAAACCATTAACATACTTTCACGTATGAAAATCTTACTTGGGGAGGGGGCAGGAACGAAGCGCCCCCTCCCAGTCAGCGCCACCACACCGTATGTTGAGAATTTGAAGCCATCGTTCTACAAAGTCAACCAAACTTGGATTAAAAATCTAGAAAAATGTACAAACTGAAAACCAGTTTTGGTCTGCATAGCTTCAGTAGCAACGCTTGAGTCAGCTTTGTGTCAAGCCGCAAATTTGATTCAACAAAGCACAGACATTCAAAAAGGCTCAAATTCAGAACTCTAAACTATGGCACCCAACATCCAGGAGCTTGCCATCCGGATCTTGGAGCCTTGTGCTGCTTTCGATCTATTCACACATCGGTCCACTACTGACATCATCTTATAAACCAACGTTATGTAAATAGTTTTTTAATAAAATGTTTTACCCTGTTTCTTTGCTGGTGTGTTGTCTATATTTTTAATATTTGCATACGGTTTGTCGTTATTTGGTGCGGGATGGGTGATGGAGCCGAGCTGTCTTGCAGCCCTCATGGTGTGGAGCTCAGTTCATCTCACTATTTTCGTATTTCTCAGGAAGGGTTGTTCCTAATATTTCTATTTTAGCGAGGTCAAAAAGAGATCCAATTAGTGGCCTACTGATTTTGCTCGATTACTTTTATTTTTTTTACACGATTTTTCACTATCTGCAAAGACTAAACAGAGTATTGCGACTTTGTGCTTGTTTGTAAATAGAGAATGATCCAAAGAGAACCAATTCTAAAACAGTAAATGCTTGGACAACAATCAATCAAATGGAGAGACAAGCAGCCACGACGGATTACAACGGGGGTAAAGGCCTGCGTTAACTACCCTTCAGTATCTGCAAAGAGAGAGTACTACTAAGACAAAAGAGGGGAGGGGGGGGGGGGTGCAGCGTTCAAAGCACATCAGCGTGCATAAATACGAAAATGTTTTTATTTATCACGTACTTGACATTTTAAAGCTTTTCATATTTGCTATTAAAAAACCAATGAAATTCACAGAAAAAACCATAGGTTATAGTGGATATATAGTTAGGAATTTGCATTTACAAAACCTTGAAAATTCAATGAAAAAACCATTGGTTTTAGGCCATATATAGTTAGGGATTTGCATTTACAAAACCTTATTTTACTCGCATAAAACCATTGAAATTCCATATATAGTTATAAGCGCTAACTATATATCGCGCACCCGCAATCCACTGCTGATGATGTCACATATTACATCATTCATGACATGGTTAGTGACATCACTGATGACATCACTGATGACATCTCAAATGACATCACTGATGACATCACTGAAAACATCTCATTTGACATGACTGATAACATCACTGATGATATCATTCATGTGATAATACGATGAACCTCTTCAGACTCTAATATAACCTTAGATACAATCAGTGTAAACAGACACTCACAGACTGTCACTCATCCATGGAGTTACTCACACACCTAGTCAGTCATGCAAAGAATCAATCACACCTCCATTTCCTCAAATATACAGTTATACAAACTTTACTTATTCAAACATATACTAACACATATTTACTCTCTTATACAATCCCTGATACAAGTTCACAATGATCCATACAGCCACTCACACATTCACTGGCTCTTATGCACAGTTATTTATATATGTCAACTCTCACATGTACTGTGTTTTACATATGTACTTACTTTGACATGTAGCACTGAGATATCCATTCACTCACCAATACACTCATGCACACAGTCAACCGCCCATACAGCTGTTTCCACATGCACTTTTGAAACCATACATCTAGTGAATCAACTGCTCACACATCTATGCACAGAGTCACACACCTCCCAGCTACCCACACACACACTCAGTATCCCATACAAATACTTGGGCAACCAATCAATAACCCATATAGTTACTCATATAGCTACTTATCAACACATGGAACAGTTTACAGAACAACAGACATAATGATGCACAAATTGAGACAGTTTAGTCATTAACCCATGCACTCAGTGAGACACATTTAATCACTCACTCATATAGTCAGTCATGCACCTACTAAATCCTTCATCCAGACACTTATATATCCACTCATTCTTCAATATGTAAGAGATATTTTAACTTTACAGAAACATACAGTCACTGGATGATGTCATTTGAGATGTCATCAGTGATGTCATCAGTGATGTCACTAACCATGTCATGAATGATGTAATATGTGACATCATCAGCAGTGGATTGCGGGTGCGCGATATATAGTTAGCGCTTATAACTATATATGGAATTTCAATGGTTTTATGCGAGTAAAATAAGGTTTTGTAAATGCAAATCCCTAACTATATATGGCCTAAAACCAATGGTTTTTTCATTGAATATATATATATATATATATATATATATATATATATATATATATATATATATATATATATATATATATATATATATATATATTCAATGAAAAAACCATAGGTTATAGTCCATATATAGTTAGGAATTAGCATTTACAAAACCTTATTTTACTCGCATAAAACCATTGAAATTCCATATATAGTTAGATGCGCTAACTATATATCGCGCACCCGCAATCCACTGCTGATGATGTCACATATTACATCATTCATGACATGGTCAGTGACATCACTGATGACATCACTGATGACATCTCAAATGACATCACTGATGACATCACTGATGACATCACTGATGACATCACTGATGACATCTCATTTGACATTACTGATCACATCACTGATGATATCATTCATATGATAATACGATGAACCTCTTCAGACTCTAATATAACCTTAGATACAATCAGTGTAAACAGACACTCACAGACTGTCACTCATCCGTGGAGTTACTCACACACCTAGTCAGTCATGCAAAGAATCAATCACACATCCATTTCCTCAACTATACAGTTATACACACCTTACTTATTCAAACATATACTAACACATATTTACTCTCTTATACAATCCCTGATACAAGTTCACAATGATCCATACAGCCACTCACACATTCACTGGCTCTAATGCACAGTTATTTATATATGTCAACTCTCACATGTACTGTGTTTTACATATGTACTTACTTTGACATGTAGCACTGAGATATCCATTCACTCACCAATACACTCATGCAGACAGTCAACCGCCCATGCAGCTGTTTCCACATGCACTTTTGAACCCATACATCTAGTGAATCAACTGCTCACACATCTATGCACAGAGTCATACACCTTCCAGCCACCCACACACACACTCAGTCTCCCATACAAATACTTGGGCAACCAATCAATAACCCATATAGTTAATCATAAAGCTACTGATCAACACATGCAGCAGTTTACAGAACAGATATAATGATGCACAAATTAAGACAGTTTAGTCACTAACCCATGCACTCAGTGAGACACATTTAATCACTCACTCATACAGTCAGTCATGCACCTACTAAATCCTTCATCCAGACACTTATACATCCACTCATTCTTCAATATGTAAGACATATTTTAACTTTACAGAAACATACAGTCACTGGATGTTGTCATCAGTGATGTCATCAGTGATGTCACTGACCATGTCATGAATGATGTAATATGTGACATCATCAGCAGTGGATTGCGGGTGCGCGATATATAGTTAGCGCATCTAACTATATATGGAATTTCAATGGTTTTATGCGAGTAAAATAAGGTTTTGTAAATGCTAATTCCTAACTATATATGGACTATAACCTATAGTTTTTTCATTGAATTTCAATGGTTTTTTGAAAGCTAATATTTCTATCTGTAAAATGTATTCTTCTTTAAATCATAAAATATATTGTACATGTTTTTTATACATTTTTAAAAAAAAAAAATTTGTTCCGCTCCTAGTCCGCGAACTGGTCAGCTTCCCGTTAGCTGAATTCAAAGCCGCGACTTGGTGCGCGAGCCGGTAATCGTTCCTTAAGCGTAACTGTTACGTTATCATGACGTTTTGCGTTGTCACGTAATACGTTATCTGACGCGCCAAGTTAGCGGACTCGGAAGCGGATTGGATAGCGGCGCAAAGCGCGAAACGTAAAGACAGCAGGTCATGTGACTCGATAATAACACTTTTCATTAGTTCATTTCACTTTTGGTTTCCTAATGATGTAATACTAGGTCATGTGATCTAAAATTAACACTTTTCATTGGTTTAGAACTTTGGCTTTTCCCAAATGATGAAAACCCCTCCTTCTTTCCTCACTCTGACTTTCATCTTGGTGAGAGAAAGACCTTTGTACAATCCAGAGAAATGGCTTCTGTTGTTGCTTCTGGTAGTGTTCCCCCACCACCACCTCCACCTCCTCATGGAAAGAAAGGACCACCAACTCAACCAATCTTTCAAGAAGAGGAAGAGCAGGAAGAGGAGGAAGAGCCTGAATATTTGCCTGAGGAGCCCAGGAGGTACAACAGGAAGGAAAATTTCATTTGGCAATTTTTTTAATTTCCACCAGGGCAAAAGAAAGTGAACGCCCGGTATGTCTTTTGCCGAATCTGTGATGATCGTCTTTCTAGAGGCACGGACAAAAAATATAGTTATGGGAATTTCACTATGCACAGACACATGAGCAGGTGGCACCCAAATAACTATAGTGCAGCTCAGCTTCGAGACGAACAACAGAATTCACCAGCAATAGCCAGAAGATCGATTGTGCCAGAAGTTACGGGACCTGAAGCAAGGGAGCTGATCCCAAATATTCAAATGGACATGGGGGAAGTTAAACAAGTTTGTGTGAGGTGCAATCAAATATTATGCTACCGCGAAAGTAGCATAACTCTTATAATTAGAGCCATCCAAAATCATGTATGTCCAAAACGCCCCCAAAAATAAATTCTTCTTTTTTTTGTTGCTCCTGTTGAGCCCTCTTCGATGAATCATTTTTGTTTCCCCCCTCCCCCCCCCCAAAAAAAAAATACAAAATGTTCAGAAAAAAACAAAAAAATATTAAAAATGTTCAGAAAACTAATAAAAAAAATTTAAAACAACAAAAAGAAAAAAAAAGTTCTTTTCAGAACTACCTCCCCATTATTAAAAAAAATTGGTAGAATTCTTTGAACTCTGCCAAGCTCTATTTCTATTAGTTCGCTCCCAGTTCGCACTCCGGTACGCGAACTTTGAGCGCACCCAAAAATTTTTTTTTTAAAAAAAGGAACAGTAAGTATAAGGAAAGAAAACAGACAGCTATGTTACAAAAAAGACAGCTATAGGGAGTAAAGAAAAGATACTGTGACCCGCAATTCACTTCTGATCATGTCATATATTACATTATTTTTGACATGGTCAGTGACATCATCAGCAGTGGATTGCGAGTAACAGTTTTTTTTGTTTACGTCCTATAGCTGTCTTTTTTGTAACATAAGTGTCTGTTTCCTATCCTTAAACTTACTGTTCCTTTTTTTAACGAGATAACAGATATGCCCACTTATTACATCATTCATAACATAGTCAGTGACATCATCAGTAGTGGAATGCAGGTTAAAAAAGTAGAAAACATTTACCTTATAATTCTTGTTAATTTTTTAAGAAAATTTTTCATACATTCAATCTGTAAAAGAGAGAACAAACAATTCCAAAAATATTAAAACATGTATTTAAAAATTAGAAAAAAGAAGGGAAAAGGTTCAAGAAGAAACACTTTTTAAACAACTTTGACACTTATAGAAACCTCTACTTCTCTACGACCCCTACACAATCCTAAATATATTTATTTTCAACAAACAGTATCTTCATGCTGATGAAATGAGGCCTATTTTGAAATATGATGCTTCTTTTGCATTGCTTATGTCTCACAATAGTGATGCCATAACAGCGCAAAAGAGATGTAAAACCATCATAAAATTGTGTCTAACATTTAAAATGATTGTTTTAGGATGCAAATAAGATGTGTGCTTTCAAGAGCTTTCTTTGAGGTGAGGCCTCTTTTCTTTTTTTAAAAAAAAACAGTACCCAGAAGTACAGCACTGTAAGCATTAAAATTGATACTTACAGAAGACTCAGCTTACCAATATGTACCTCACATTTCTAAATGTATATCATAAGTACAAAAAGCATAACATTAATTATACATGTTAAATGGTTTATTTTTGCTGTTCTCAGAATGTATCAAATTTCACTTAAATCAGTGACTTGAAGGTATTCATCATGTAACAGCGGGGAAAAAAAAACACAATCAAAATGACTGTGTTTAAAAAACCCATACAACCTAAGATATCTGATTTCAAAACTCCTTAAAATTAACTTACTTTCAATGACGTCGAAGGATCTCCTATAAACAGCATCCACTCTGTTGTGCTATAAATATTTTCAGCCCGCCACTTTCTGAAAGAAAACCTCCATCGATACGTAAAATATGTTACATAGAAAAAAAAACTTCTCTCATTTTATCACATGTTTCCACTAGGCCAAATCATGTTGCCGCGATTCGCAAGTCTTGTAATTCTTCCAATCAAATCCCGACATTTTCTATTTTCGCAACTTTCAAAAATAAAATATTTGACATTATTTTCACAATCCTGGATTACTAATATCTTACTCTTCTTTGTCACTCATGTTCTCCTTTTCCTATGACACTGATACTGCTTACTATGAAGCAGACTTACTTGCATCAGGTTTATATAGTTGGATTTTTAATCTAGACAGCATTGCAGACTTACATTCCCTCTACTTAAAATTTTGGTTTTAAAAACACCAGATAAGAATTTTTAAGGTCAAACGGCAATTTTTTTTTTAAAGTTACAACGGAATCATTACAGAATGACCAGCCGTTTCCAGACTTTAAGTAAGCTGTATAATGTCCTGATGTTGTTGATGGACCATCGTGATAGATAATTGCTACAGTTACAAAAGTCCTCCCTGATATTGACAGCTGAGAAGCCACAATTTTTTTTATTAAAGTTGACAATTTTGATCCATCAGGCCTACATCGTTGGATCATTAAAATGACATACTGGCTATATCTACGTATAAATAATGTTGACATCATATCACATTTACATTGGCTACACTCCATGTTGTGATCCGCTGCATTTACTAGCTTATTAAAGGACACTGATTTACTGTCTGGCAAAGTTAAATATATAAATCTTTCTGAGTCTACACTAGTAGTACTTGATACCATACAGTTCTCGCAGTCATGCTGCCATTGATAAAAAAGCCCAAACAGGTGATCTACATCTACACCCTCATCTTCCAATACATCAAGCATATACATTAAAAACTCCTGACAATCTTGCTGATTATTTTCAGAGAAGTCTGTTTGACCTGAATATTCATCTAACAGATAACGAACTTCAGACACACTTTCTACTTTTGTTCGATCAGTGCTACATTTCTCTAACACAGAATTCAACAAGCAGCATAAACTTTGTTCCGAATTGAACACAATCTGTTCTTTTAAACTCTCTAGTGAAAAGAGAACATTAACCACTACATTTGCATAGCAGTTGACACCAGAACTGTTTTCAAATTGAAAACCGACAACATCTTCAACAGAATCCACTTTCTTTCTGCTAACAACTTTTGGTTCATTGACTTTTAGTCTTTTTGCAACAACCTCCCTACTATTACTGATATTTCTACGTTTCTGGCCTACCACACGTTTCTCAAACAAAGGATATTGAGGCAAATGTGGCGCATACTCTCTTCTTAACCTATTGTATTCCTTAACACAATCTAGATCCGCACAAATGTTTGTGACATCACAGTCAATCAAGTACAATCCCGATAAAGTTCTAACTCGTGACAATGCCACATATGCCATACCCTCCTTGAACACAGAACTGCCAATATTCACCAATGCACAGTCTACACTTAAACCTTGCGATTTATGGATTGTCACTGCATATGCCAAGCAAACAGGAAACTGTTTACGGCGAACATATAAGTCTTTAACAAGCAAAAACCTAGCAGAACAACGACCAATTTGCTGTACTTCCTCAATGCCATCAAATTTAATTCTTAAAAATTCTATTCCATCTCTATTTTTGTATTTCTCAAAATCAACAACATTACCCATTGATCCATTTACTAGACCTCTTTCTACATGTAAATTCCTTCTCAAAATGATTCGGCAATTTAAACACACATTCAAAGTCTTTTCAAAACCCGCTGTTTTAGATATAGTCTTCTCTAATGAATCCAATTTTGATTTCAAATTGTCTGACAAAATAATTGTTGATCCCATATGCTCTAATTTGTCGATAGCTTCAAGTTTCACAATCTCTTGCTTTTCTAAATTCAACATTTTGTTGTTGAAGATGGCACATTCTGCAAGAGTTGGCATGAGACATATCCCAGGTTTCTTTTCAGTAATTTTCTGAAAAATATTCTCAGGCACAATCTCTTGTTTGGGATATAAATTTGACAGTAATCGTGCATTTAAAGCTTCTCTCCCATGCTCGGTCACTTTTCCAATTCTAATATCTTGTAGAATCTTCTTGTAATCTTCATCCTTTGCCTGACGCATATTTTCATGCAGTTCTGCATAATTGAAGTTTAACCATATATTGACGTTGCCAATGCTCCCTAGGCACTTCCTGGTATCTTCATGTGTGAGTATTTTGAACACAGGTTGACCTTTTACTGGTGTCAGCTGCAGAAGATCTCCGAAAACAATGATGTGTTTGCCACCAAAGAACACATCATATTCAGTTTTAAGTACTTCTTGCATTCTCAAATGCACAAAGGCAAGCATGACATTGGAAACCATGCTTACTTCGTCAATGATAAGTAGTTTCATTTTCCTCAAGACTCTTGAAACTTCACAGCAAGCATCTCCAGATAACTTGTTGTATTGTAATTTGTTGTCATGCTCCACCGGCAGCATCAGTAGACGATGCAAAGTAATACCTTTAATGTTATGTGCTGCCAGTCCAGTAGGAGCGGTGACAACACAAGACAGCGATGACTCAGTCCTTTCCTGCAAATAACAAGAAATTGCTTTAATGAGGAAACTCTTTCCAGTTCCCGCTTCTCCACTCACGTACAGTCGGACAGGCTTCAACGACGTACATGAGCACTCTTTCTTCTCATGACTTAATCCGTGCTCAATTTCCTTGGTAACTTCATCATATATTTTCCTCTGCTCAACGTTGAGTTGTTTTTCCAAGTCTTCTAAGTTAACTGAATCCTCCTGAGCATGTGCCATGGCTCTTTCCACTTCATTCATAGCAGTGGCAGCTTCATTTTCGATAATAAGTCCTCCAAGTGGATCTTGACTCAATGAAACAGAACTCTGACTGTCCTGAGAACTGTCTCTGGCAATCTCGGCTGCAATCGTTGCTTCCTGCTCAATTTCCAAAGTTAGCATTTCTTGATATTTAGGAAAAGCAGGACATTCTATGGACTCCTTGGCTGCATTAAAAGAGTCTTCGTAACAGAGGAAATCTCCAAGCAGTTCCTCTTCTGCACGCCAAAGCTTGAAAAGTTGCAAAAGTGCTAAATAGAAAAACTCCTTTTTTTCTGGAGATTCACCACTCAATTTTCGATGGTTTACTAATTGGCATTTTCTTTGCTTGACCAGGCATCCCTCACTTCCAATTACAGCATACACTCCTTTCTCAATATCTTCTTTGATGTTCCTCTTGAATATATAATTTTGGAGAACCTCATATAGACAAACATTCTCAAGGTGACTGCTTTCGATTTGGATAATATGTATCCAACATGTTGGTCTTCAAAATGTCGGTACTGTTTGGCTCCTTTTCCGCCAAATACTCAATTTCCCGGACAGGTTTTAGAACTCGATTTCGCGTTGCAGCAAGACCAAGACTCGCCCAAACGATACTCCTAGATTTGGCATAGAGACTTGCTGAAGACAATCGATCTGAACATTCGTAAGCTCCGATTTCTCGATGCGACAACATCTTCAGACTGAAACTGTACAACTTCTTGCTGAGGCTCTTTTCATGGGATATGTCCTCCCACATATCCTTCAGTTCTGTCTTTTCTTTTTTGGTGATGTAAGATGTCACATACCTAGCCACAGCCATGCAGTTGTCACCCACAAACTGTATATCCATGTTAGCATTCCACATGGACAAAATCACTGGGTTGTAGTCGTTGATGTACTTGGACTCTTCGTTCCTTTTCAAATTGTATGTATTTTTGGGTGATTTCCTCGTCACATTATGTCGTAGTGAAGACATCAAACTGTTCACTTTTCCTTTAGAAATCACCGGCCGTGGAAAGTTGAAACGACATTTGGTGTAGAACTTGTCCTTGTTTCTGAATTTACGACGACAGTACTTTCCACAACGATGGTTTTGGAAATGTAGAACTTGTTCTCTTAGGCTTTTCTTCTCCGTTGCATTTGGAACAGCACACGTAGAATACTGTTCTATGAAATTCATCACTAAGTGATCGGGATCTGTTCCAAATTTAGGTGCATCCTTGATCCACAACAACATATGTATATGAGGAGCACCTCTTGCTTGGTACTCCTTTCTCCAGAAGAAATCCAACACCTCTCCAAGAGGTGGATTCTTCTTATTTGTGATGAAAGACATCATAGCTTCAAATTTATGATTGAAGTACCTGCATACATTCACAGGATCCAAAGAACACAGTTCTCCAGGTGTCTTGAATTCAATGTTTTCAATATTTCCATTTGCTTCTCGTAGAAATTCAAGTAAGTCTTCCCAGCCATACTCAGCACAGCTCAGAGTGAGGAACCATGTTGGAGTTCCTAAGTTCCTCCGCATACATTTTAAATCACCATGACGACGATACCAGTACTCATTAGTACCACGCTGACACGCCATGAGATTAATTAAGTGAGAATCCAAAATACTATCTTGGACATTAACTTTATGCATAAAGTCTCTTGCCGAGATATTTCGCATCTGTATACCACTTTTTAAAATGTGGTTCACTGCATATGACAGTCCAGACAGATCGCTTTCAAACAGGAGATGAAACAAATAGGGAATGCATTGACGAAACCTAGGATCTTCTCCATACAATCGTAAAGTCCGGTATTCAGACGCAGGAATTTGATGAGATCGCTCATCATATCTTCCTCCTCGACCTGTGGGAAATAGCTGTGGGAAACACCGAGCTTCCAAACTTTCCTCCCAAACAATAATGGGACTCCCTTTAGCTTGTTTCATTTGAAACAACTCAATAGCATTCCCCATGACTTCCTTGGAATGCAAAGGATGAACACTATAATGTTCATATATTTCTTCACTTTTAGAGGCCTCTACTTTCTCAATTTGCCCAGCACACAAATCGCTATCCTCTTCATCACTTACTTCCTCTTCTGCAACATACACATTCTTATAATACTTATTATTTTTCTTCAAATACACTGTTGCCTTTTTGACTTTCCTAACATCCACTAAATCTTGCCATATTTTCTTATTCTTTGTCGGAACCCCATTAACCAAGATAACCAGAGGTTCCTCTTCCACTTCTTCTACTCCAATTGTGTTAATGTTTTTATTCAAATCTAAAGGCAAATAAACAACTCTTCCCTTTAATCCTCTCTGTAAATCTGCTGGAGGCAACTTCCCTGTCTTTGGCTCCATTCTTACAATAGCCTGAAAGGGATGGATACTTCGAATCAAAATAGATTCATAAGTATTTAAATCCTTCAATTCAGAAGGAATCTCAACCAATTCAAGATTATTATGAACTGCCCTAGCAGGCATCTGGTTTTGGTTTAATTTATTACAACAATAAGTACACACACGTTGATCCGATCCCAAAACAAAATAATTTTCTACCATCATGTGGCAAAATCCTTCCATTCACTATTATTTTCCCTTTCACTTTTTGCATATAAATCCACTACCTTAGTCTGATTCTTATAATAAGTGCGTCGACAACAAACACAAGTGAAATTAGGCCTCTCACTTGATTTCATCTGAAACGTGGCAATTTCCTTCTGAAAATTATCTGTACTGTAAACCTGTACATTATCTTCCACATTACTCTCTACTTCAGGGTCAATTTGAACATTCTCATCTTTACTACTAAAGTAACAAAACTCAATTTCTTCACAAATATTCTTCACATCTATTTCAGAACCATGCAAAAGAGCAGCACATAATTGTTTAAGCATAATTGCTGGACTCTTTGCATAATACAACATTCTCACTAATTTTCTCACTTTATTATGATGCACTGCTAGCATCCTGAAATGATGAAATACACTCTGGCATACTCTCCTGGAAAGACAAGCCAGTGAATGACCACGCAAACCTGTTATTTGTCTCACTCTGCAAGGATCTAAATCTTGCAACAACTTCATTTTCTGCTTCAAACTTTTCTTATTAAATGTCCGTATAAAATCACAAAGCAAATTGATGGAAACCTGTTGCACACTGCAAATAGAACTACACTTCCAAATGTACACAGGAGCCTTAGGACGTCTTCCTAAAACCTCATCACTTAGCGCCTCTTCTGTCTCTGTTGTCACAAGTTTTTCTTTTTCAACTGGACAACCATCCTTCACTTCATAAGCTCGACCACTGATGTCAACTGCATGCACCAAATCATTATCCTGAAAATAACTCTCCTCATAAAAAAATGCCTCAGAACTTGAACCATGCATCCAGTCTCCGGAAAAAACTTCACAAAAGTTGCTACGATTTACTACTCTCTTCCATCTACTGTTTGTTTTAAAATCAGAAATTACCTTGCTTAGTTTCCTAATTCTATTGATTACCAAAATAAACAACTTTCGCTTAATTTCAAAAGCATGATCAATAATTTTCTCGACATTTTTCTTCTTCTTATAAAATGCCGCTTTCTGTTTGCATTTCTTAATATTTTTTATTAAATTAACTATTATCCGATTACGGAACATTCGTTGTCGAATGTCCCTAAACTGTTCTTTCCTTCTACTATCATGCACAGAGTTATCTCTTCCTCTACCAGTAACATTTTTCATGGGTCTTTCCTTTCCATTTAAATTACTCTTCTTTTTCTGAACTGAAACATTTTGGCGAGAAATACTTTTTTTACTACAAATATTTTTTAAGAAAGACTTTGTGCTCTTACCCGGAGCTTTCTTGGTGTTTTGATAAGTATTTAGGGAAGAGGACTGCTGCAATAAAACATCACCGTGCTGTCTTTGACGTTTTCGATCCTTTCTAATTCTATTTTTTGTAGGCATTTTCCAAACTATGAAAGAATCTGCAGTTGAATCTGTTGAAAAATATAATAAAAAATGTTAATAACCACTATTACCAAACAGTAAATGAATAACAGTCATCAAAAACTTAATGCCCTTCTTATTATTTAACATAGCAAATCAAGGCATATGACTGTGTATGATGTTATTTTTCTTTTTTAAATGGAAAGCGTTCTTCATGGTGCAAGTTTCTTGTAAATACGCTCCCACCTGCGAAAAGGAACATTGCAATGCAAAGCTGCTTGGGTCCCCAGTGTCTGTCAACATTCTAAACAGTCCGGAGCGGCCGCCATCTTATCTCTCGGTAGGATCGAGAGAGAAGAAGAGGTGAAAAACGAAGGGGAAATTTAATGAAATGGGGCAAAGTATACCCCAGTTGACCCCCTAGGAATGTTGTTGGAATTTTTTAAAGGGTCCCCTGGGGAAAATAAAAAAATATATATTTTTCACGATAGAACCGCTTCCCAAACACCAAACTGGGCCGCAAACTGCACGAGAATACGCCATTTTGTGCTTCGTTTTAATTAAATTACTAGGAATAAGGAGGTGCGGGAGACGTATCCTAATCCCTTATATTTTCTGAGAGTGGCTGAGGAGTCTCATATATGTTGATACATGTGTTCCAGCGGCTGTGCGTGAGCTTTTTTTAAATTTTTGCTGCGTGACGTCTGTTAACGTTCGATTCGAAGGAAATCAGGAAGTGTTGACCACCAATTTCTCAGTGCGATAAAATATTTTGAGGCATATTATCAAGCCTGTGCGCTAAAATTATCGCCGATAAAGCGGCGACAATGGGCTTGATAATATGCTCTGTGGAATTCCAATCGAAGCCCATTTTAGATGTCTTCACATCTAGCATGTGCTTCGATTGGAAATCCATAGAGCATATTATCAAGCCCATTATCGCCGCTTTATCGGTCGTTTTCGGCCGATAAAGCGGCGATAATTGAAGCGCACAAGCTTGATAAAATACCACATTGTTATAAATGAATCCTTATTGAGACACAATGTCTGCGCCAACTTGCCTTTTTTACAATGCCACAATTTTGTCGTGCACGGCAGCCATTTTACATGCCAGGCTGGTCTCAGCCTATCACCTAGCCCTGCGAATGTAGGGAAATATTATCAAACCTGTACACTAAAATTATCGTCGCATTATCGGCCGAAAACGGCTGATAAAGCGGCGATAATGGGCTTCATAATAGGCTCTGTGGAAATCCAATCAAAGCCCATGTTGGATAACATGGCTAAAAACTACTCAGCACCATTGTTTGGACATTATTAACATGGCTATGTAACTCCCATAATCAAAATTTAAATTTGCCAAGCACACTTGTGTTACTGCATGCCAGAATGCTACACCGAATATGCAATTACAATTTCGCAAAGTAACAAAATCTATTTCTATATCACTACAGACAAAGCCACAGTTTAAAAACACAGCTTTCTTCATCATTTTCTCCTTAGCGATAAAAAGCGGCAGCAAAGCATGAATATCACGCTGAAAAGTCAGCGATATTCATGCATTATCCTGCAAATGCTCTTAGCCATGTTATCCACCTCCCATTGGATAACATGGCTAAGAACTGCTCGCAAATGCGAAAAAAACGGCCGCAATGCATGAATTACGCTGAAAAGTCAACGATATTCATGCATTATTCAGCAAATGCTCTTAGCCATGTTATCCACCACCCATTGGATAACATGACTAAGAACTGCTCAGAGCTCCATGAGGAACGCTTTCCATTTAAAAAAGAAAAAATATCATCATAGAAAAGAATCGTTTTTAAACACAGCATATAAATCAATTGTATACCTGCATTCAAGAGGAAATGACTGAAAATGTCCTTGAGACACACGAAAGCGTTTTCTGGAATGCCCTAGCACCATTTTTCCGACATTATTAACATGGCTATGTAACTCCCATAATCAAAATCTAAATTTGCCAAGCGCAGGTGAGAGCGTATTTACAAGACACTTGCCCCATGAGGAATGCTTTCCATTTAAAAATGAAAAAATAACATCAAAGACACTCAAATGCCTTATAAATATGATCCAAAACAACCTATGAAGCTCTAACAGTACATATCCAAAATGTAATTGATTTCAAAATGGTTTTTAAAAACAACATATCTGTTTCAGCTTACATAAAAGACCATGGAATGCGCTTCATATACAACAATACCTTGAGTTACTACATGCCAGAATCCTACACCGAATATGCAAATACAATTTCTCAAAATAACAAAATCTATTTCTATATCACTATAGACAAAGCCACAGTTTTAAAACACAGCTTTCTTCATCATTTTCTCCTTAAATCATTCTATTCTATATCTAAAAAAAATAAATCTTTTCTCACCTTAGCAAATTT